>NC_079173.1:38434049-38745299 GCF_947568905.1 Ostrea edulis
TAAATCAATGATTGGTAATTATATAAATGTACATTGCAATGAATAAAGTGCACACAACCGTTTAATTTTTTTTTATCACTTACATACTGTATTTAGATACTTTTAAAATAGTACAATTTAACTACAAATAAAGATTTATAATCAAAATCTGAACATCGTTAATAACAATTATTGTTATCATAAAAATGATTTGTTTTCTGTTTGAATTCGATAAGGTAATGTCCGCATTGTTTCAACGGACAGGGTGACTTATCATGATGATTGATTGCACACGTGATTGTACCCATTCGGTACAAATACATGAAAGGACTTCAAAGACACCTGTCAAAATTTAGAAAGGGGTATCAAGGAAGCCAATTTCACCCGAGACGGAGACCTATAGGGTGGGCTCCTTGTCATGTCCCCCTTAAACTAGTAAATGCACACTGTTATGTTTGCAACTCCTAGTGTTTCGATCATTTCATGCCTATTTTAAAATTTGAAGACGACAAAAGCCACTTAAATATTAACACGTAAGCGATTATTTCCATTTTAATTTCACAACACTTTCACTTAAACATACCAAAGTCATAGTAGTCTAGAACAAATACTACTTAAATAGATCTTATAATTCAACAGTTTGCTTCAAAATCCCCAAATTGATCAATTCAAAACAAAACACTGTACGAGTTGCTTTTCATGAACAGTACCATTATACTTATTTCTCTATTTCTGTTTCAAAATGAAAAATCCATTTTTACATAGTCTGCTGATTACAATTCAAATCGTTGGTAAAAGTTGATTTACCATTAATCCCAAAATAAAATTATTTTCTAATGTGTGGTGTTCAATTCGTAATTTATCTGTAAACTTTTATGTGTTTGAACTACGAAAAGTCCAGCCTTGTGCAAATTTCAAAATATTGAGTAAAGTGAAGAGGAACTAGTTTAGTCTTCTTTTATTTCGACGAAGCGTTATGTTAACCTGCAATGGCTGACTGACGCGGAAAGTCTGAATGACCATTCAGGAACAAATGGTTGGAGCGAACGGACGGTTTTAGATATAAAAATTAAAAAGGTATTATTTGGCCTAAAAACAGAGCACTTTGGTCTTGGAACGGAACGCTGAATGGTATAATCGGAGCAGTTGTGGGAGGGGAACGGTTACTTTTTAGCTGACCTGCTTTGATTTTCTGATGAAGCTGAGTTTATTCATAAACTTCTGAGAAGAAAAAAAAATCCTGTTAATTTTAACTTGACATTTAGAAAAGTGGACGATGTTTTGTCTATTAACAATAATCATTTTCATTTATACGGCGATCCAATATATTCCTGTGAACTCAAGATAAAAAACACCACGAAGTCCACCACATCTACTTTTGATTAGGAACATTATATCAAATGGATATTAACGGCAAAATAACAACTCTATTTTATGACAAAGAATATAAAAATAGGTCAGCCAACAAAGGGGCACAATCTATGCTAATGGGAATTCCAACAGACTGTCGTGAGATCTGATCACGAAGACCTTGTCATAGAGGAACTCGAGCATTTTTTTGTTTAAATTTTAACTTTGAAGTCATTGTGTATTGAATCAAAATGGCGTTTAGCGAAATGCTTTTTTAAGGACTGAACACTAGACACTATATTGAAGAAGCAACTGTTTATGATGTCAAAATGTCCAGTCTTTCATTTATCGTGAGGAATGGTTGTATAACGTGTTGAAATATATACGTTTCGATGTTGTTGATCTGGGAAACGTTTTGTGATTTAAAATTTCCTAAAAGTTTTAAAAGTTGTTTAAGAATCGACGAATTATTTTCTGGCATATGTTGTGACAACGTATGAAGGCAAAAATAACTCTCATAAATCCTACAAGGAGTATGCTTGAAGTTTCTCCTTCAAAGGTGTCATGTTTTCGTGAGGATCAAAGAAATGCGCTTGATAGAACATTTACTGGGTCCAACAATGTATATGTGTTTGTAAGGGTTTCGTCAAGTTTAGAATTCCAGTATACATATGGTAATTCGTATACATCTATCCCATTGACTGGGATACTAAATGTGTCTAAAACAAAAGCATGGTATTGAAGAATTTCATCTGTTGAAAGAGTAGTTAGAGTATAAGTACGATTATCAAATGGAGAATTAACGTCTCATCTAAACTAAAGTATCACATATCATAACGTAGTCCGGGATCATTAACGCATACGATAGTATATACACTATAATGATTCATGACATGGTCAATGATTGAATTTCAAGTGATTGATGTTGTGGTGTATGAGGATCTGAAAGACATTTTGAATCATTGACATGATGACGTAAACGAATCGAGAACATTATTAAATCCAAACAAGTTTTGATTAATTCGTATCATTGAAAACATTTACTTGTCATACAAATGATCGGTATCGATATCGATCTACTTAGAATGTCTGTAGATTTGTCGATGCATCACAAATTCCAGTCGGTAATGTTGCTATTTTATTGTTATTTAGAATCGTAAAAAATCCATTTTAGCCTTGCTTAATCAACACTTCAATGATGAAATACTTTATTTAGTTAACAGATTCAATATGAATATCTATTTTTAGCCATAATAATTTCCGTTCATGTTGATTAGAAATTATCCAGTCAACTTGAAATAAGAACACCATAGACCTTTCTACATTTGTTTAACATTCGGATCTTTTTCTTACAGAATACAGATAATTTTACATCATTCTCATTCGTTTTCTAATATATTCTTTTCTTGCAATTACTCTCATTGTCATGGTGTATATGTTATACGAATAATTGATGTCTCTATAGAAACACGTATAATCTAGATAGCCGATATACCATCACTGACATATACGACAATACATGCACTATAAAGATTCGTGAAATAAATATTGATTCATACGTGTAGGAGGATCTGAATCAGAATCTTTAGCACATTAATATCCTTTTTTTCATAATCACCCTCATTTACATTAACAGGATTCATCTGTTATACAGATAGCTTGTGTCTATTTAGATATACTTAAAATGTCTCTAGCTTCGTCAATGCATCCACGATTCTGTTCGATAACCTTGTTATTCCATGGAAACCCAGACCTCTGAATCGTAAAAACATCCTTATCAACTTTCTTTTATGAACGCTACAATGCTTAAACAAACTATTTTGTAAAGTGATTCAATATACAAAAACGTGGTATTTGCACTACACATGGCCTTAAATACGAGGCACCACTTGGGTCTTGATCTTTTTGTAAACCGAATTATGTCAGCAAAGAATAAATTTATTGATACCAAAATATGCTATATATACTCATTTTATGCAAACATATTTTCTAATGACAAAAGAAAATTTTGTTATATGAAATTATTTTTCATTTGCCAATAAAAAAAATGATTTTTGTCTTAACAGAATTCAATTTTGTCAATTGGGTATGCAAACATCAACTTATTATGTAATACAAAATAGACTTTTGTTATTTAATTTGCTAATTATACATCAAAAGTCAGTTTAATGGTTCAACATTGAATGTGTTCACACTATTTAGACGTCAAATGAAGCTTTGTACTCAAAATCCATTTTTGTATATACAAAATTGAGTCTTGTTTGACAAAAAATAAACTATCACAAGTGTAATACTTGCGTGAATATTCAACAAATATTTATTTACTACCATAGTATCCAAGTCTGATTAATCTTTACTAAAGAAAGGGCTAACTGAAAGAGTCTCTACCAATCGTTGATTGCCTTTCAAGTAAATGTAACAAAAATGAATTGTTATAAGAAAATGACATTTGTCTAAAGAGAGTATGTTTGTCATTTCTCCACTGAAGGAATGTCAATACATAATTTCCTGTTTAATGTCAGCATTTTGCAACTTATATGGTCGTTATAATGATCTAGTTTGCAATACAACCTATCAATGGATGACATGCTCTCTGACGTCTTTCATACCAATTGTTAGGCCGTTATTGGTACGCTTATTCTATTTTTTTAATTTAAAACCTGATCGAGAAATGGGTCTCATAGAGGGTGTGACCGGTCGACAGGGAATGATTACGCCTCCTAGACAACGGATCTCACTTCTGGTGTATCGAGTGGTCCGTATTTCCCCAACTATTCAACTTGTATTCCTGATAAAAGTTATAAGATTGATCACTGTTTCTGATCTGTACCTATGATAATTGAATGTATCATTTGTAAAAATATAGTTTTCTAATTTTCGTTATAACAGAATTTTCTTATATTTTTATTATTATTTTCAACATTCTGTAAATAGTTCATGGTGTATCTTCATAATATATACATGTAATATAAAATTACAGAAGTGTTTATTTCTTTTAGAGAGAGAAAGAAGGAGAAAAAGGGAAAGAGAAAGAGCTATGAAAATGTCTGGTTCCATCTGTTCCAAAGGGCATCACAATCTTCAGTATCAGAATTTTTATAAGAATTGAATTTTTGTGTTTCATAGAATAACTTAAAAATGATGTTGCAAAACGCACACTCAAACTTTTCTTTGTACAGTTTGCTGTATAAATATAATACTTTAACCAAAGGATGAGAATATTTTGTATACCTTTGTTTTTCTCAAGGATGCTTACTATAAATCACAGAATTCAATGTCGTCTAACGAAATTCAATCTCGTCTCACAAACCTAACTATTGTCAGAATTTGCCTCAGTTGTCTTTGCAGGTTAGTTTATATAATCCATATTAATGTAGTTTGTTAACTACAGCCCATTAAGGTCAAATATAATTAATTTGTGTCCACCCAATATTAGATTTCGAGTTCGAAATCATAAAAGTCTCATATCCCCACAATATCAAACACGAGAATTCGATTCCTTTAACCACGATTTATCTTTGTTCTAACAATAATTCCCAATCATTTGTTGATTAGATATTTTCCAATGAACTCGAATTAAGAACACCACATAACCCTCCACATTTGTTTTATGCTTATATAGTTTCCATTACAGAACGGTTTCCATTAATGGTAAACGAACAGTTTAACTTTTTGGCATATCAGATTTTAGGTTCTCTATCCCCAGCTTCCTATATATGTGTCTCCCAACTGATTCAATGTTAAACTGCAAATTCTGCTTTTGATTATTTTGTTGTTGTAATTTTGCACAGACGAAAACACGTTTCCAAACTAAATCCTTACATGAAAAGAATATACGGTCGGCAATGTTTCATATGTAGAAATTTCTTCAAAATATATCCCAATATCAACTTACATTCACCGAATTTATCTCAAACTATGAAATGATTGCTATTTTTGATAGTATTTTAATCAGAGCCTTTTGTGCTTTTAGGAAATGTGATCTATCAACTAATCTCAGAATAGATAGTTATTTGGGCAAAATGAATGTCTCAAAGTTTTAGTTCATCAACACGTAGTCGGCTTTGAAAGATGACTATAGTAGTTTATGATTCAAACTCGGTACTTACAATTTAATCACCAAAATAACATCAGAAACGAACAATATAAAACATATAAATCAGGAAACACATCAGTTTGACCTATACATGTAATTCTTCAAAGGTGTATATCACAATTCCGCATTTCTAAAACTTAATATTACTGAGACGAGGTATAAGAGTTATGAGATTGACCACTGTTCGTTATCTTTGCTTTTTCATTCATAGCATTGTTGTTTTACAGCTTTGCTGATCTTCGGATCTTCGGCAAGAAGTGAATTTTATTTGCCTTTCTAAATATGAAATCTAATGAGTGTTTTTCCTATCTTCAGTAACCTTTATTTCAAGCGGTAATATTAGGAGCGTTTGGATCATATATATGATAGTTCCAAAGCTCCGTGTTTACCCTCTATAAACTTTATGTTTGATGAAAATAAAATTGATCTTTGTTCATTATCTTCACTTGTCAATTGATCACCGTTAGGAATCTTCACTTTTTGATTTTAAATAATGAATCACACAGCATGATTTATTGTGATATCAGAAATACTATCATTGACACAAACAAAATCACACACACTATTATGATATATAAGATGATCGACGGTTGCAATTCAAAGGAATCATCAACAGGGGATGCTTACTCCTCCTAGGCACATGATCCCACCTCTGGTGTGTCCAGGGCTCCGTGTTTGTCTGATCCCACCTCTGGTTTGTCCAGGGGTCCGTTTTTGCCCAACTATATATTTTGTATTGCTTATAGGAGTTATGAGATTTATCACCGTTCGTTATCTTCACCTTGTATTAATAAGAATATCATGATCAGAAATAGGTTTTGTATTATTCCCATGGTAAGATACAACTATTAATAACGTTTTCAAATGTGTTCACTTTTCCTATAATTACTCTCATTAACATGATTCATTTAGTATACACACATATTGTAAACATTTAGATAGCATCACAGGACTACACTTGATAACATTTGTATTTAACTCAGAATCGTAAAAAAAATCTGATTAGTCTTAATCGGTCAACGGTAAATGCTGAAACACATTATTCTGGAAACGGATTCGTTGGGCGAGGAAATGGTACGTGCACTGAATACGGTTTTAAACACTAAAATTAGATCAATCAATTACTATTTATTTATTTTCTAATAATGATATAACCATATGTCGATTCGAAATGATCCAGTCAACCCGAAATAAGACAGCCACATAATTTTCCTTTTTTTTACATTTAGGTTTCTTTCGTTGAAGAACGGAGATGATAAGTGTATACGAAAACATTTTTTGTTTTCGTTTGGAAAATGGGATAATTCCAGTTTTTCCACTGTGAGCTTCATTCAGTAATGTATATGTGACAATCTTTCAATATCATCTGCTTATCATATTCATGTCTCCCAACAAATTCAATACACAGACTCATATTCTGCTTTTGATTAAATTGGTAAGTAATTTCTCACTGACACAAAAACAAGTTTCCAAACTATAATTCTAAATCAAAATAGATGTACGGTTTGTAATACTTTTTATGCAAATCGTTAAAATACGTGACCCAAAGTCAAATAATAAACTACTGACCTATGTGTATCTCAAAGTATAATAGAAGTGTTTACTCAATATTAAAAGATTTTGATGATATTTTCATCAATGTATTTTGTGGTTATAGGAAATGTGACTTATCACCTATTCTTACAATTAACAGGTATGTTGACAAGATACATTTTGCCTGTACCCATAGGTAGATACATAATCTAAATGCGTATCAAGATACGCAGGGTCAGTTCTGTATTCGTTTTTCAGGTTTTACCAATGCTGTTAAGAATATTGTTTTATCTACGTTGATAAATGTAAATCTGCATCTTTTTACTCGAAAATTAATGTTTCAAACGCTGGATTTGATCTGTGGTATTTCTAGAGGTCTCTGGATACCCTTCTTTAAAGTTTGTAATTCATGGTTTTTTTTTTTAAAATTGATTACAGTTGATTATGTTCACTTATTCATTGATCACAGTTTGACATCTTGACCTCATCATCTAAACTAAGCAATTTCACACTATAACTTATCGGGATGTCAGATATTGTACTTTTTTATCAGTGACGTATATGACAATACTTACACTTTAATTATCGATGAGGTATGTAACAACGAGTACTTCATTAGTCTATGTAAATATAATATAGATCATGTTTATTGACAGGGGATGTGAAAAATAGAAAATGCTTAGACATAGGGAATGGGTATTGTGACATTGAATTGCAAGTGCTAAAAATCATCAATACGGTAAGTACATCTAGTGATAGAATTGATATGTATTTCAGAACACATAATGTTTTTCCAGAAGCCAACATAACATAATGATGATCATGTCCTAAACCGTCAGCTGTGAACTCATGCTACGGAGGGAACTTCGTGAGTCGTACCAGATATATTACGCAAAAATGAATAGTTTGAAGTCTGCAGTGTTTGGGGGAACTATAAAGATCATGAGTGATCTAGAGGAGGATTGACCAAAATTGTCTAAATTCATTTCTGGGATTTAAAAATGCACACAAAATAAAATTTCTAAGCACGAAAATTCGAAATGATTCAGTCAACCCAAATAATCGATTTTGCCAAATTATGCTAATTTGCAATAGGGATTTTGAACTAAGACTTCATAGAGTTATGCATGATACCAACAAAAT
Source organism: Ostrea edulis (assembly GCF_947568905.1). NCBI lineage: Eukaryota > Metazoa > Mollusca > Bivalvia > Ostreida > Ostreidae > Ostrea > Ostrea edulis. The sequence goes on from NC_079173.1 coordinate 38,442,151, forward strand.
CTTTGTAAGGATCGCTCAAGGCAAGGGGAGGGGTGTGTAAGCTGCATCAGAGTGCACCTCAGGAAGTAACCCCTGTTATCAACAGGGTGCAGCAATAAAGAGGAAAGAATAAAGGGACACGATATTTTTTAATATGTGGACCTACAATTCACAAAATGTTCTTTTAATTAGAGAATTGCTGTATTAAGCGTACAGTGACCCGGGTTCTCCGTTTTAATGCTTACTCCTCTTAAGCATTTGTTCCCAAATCTGGTATATCCAGGGATCCCTGTTTCCCCAACTCTTAATTTTATTTTCCTTATAGGATGTATTCAACAAATTTAATGACAAACGGGATAATTTCAGGTTTTCCGTCGTCAGCTGCTTATATCTATGTAGCAATAATCCTCCCTGAACCTTGTCATGGTATATAAATGTTCCAAATGATTCAATAGACAAACACATTTTGCTGATGATCAATTTGATTAGTAATTTTGCACAAACCCATAACAAGTTACTAAATCAAAATATGCAGGGATGACAAACTGCACATTCCGATACAACTATAATGCAATATTGAAAAGGAACTAACAAATTATTTTTACCGACTTAATCTTAAAATGTAAAACTTATACGGTACCAATTTTGATGCACCAGACGCACATTTCGACAATTGTTGTCTCTTCAGTGATGATCAACCGAAATGTTTGAAGTCCGAAATAACTGTGAAGTTTTAGAGCTAAATCTAGCCAAAACCAGTGTGCCAAAAAGAGTGGAGCCAAATTCGTCCAAGGATAAGAGCTATGCATGAGGGAGATAATCCTTAATTTTGAAATGCATTTCTAAATTTTTAACAGCAATTATATATACATCCGTATTTCCAAGCTAGTAACGAAGTACTTAGGTACTGGGCTGTAGAGACCCTTGGGGACTAACAGTCCACCAGCAGAGGCCTCGACCGAGGGGTCATAATGTAAAACTTATACGGTACCAATTTTGATGCACCAGATGCGCATTTCGACAATTAATGTCTCTTCAGTGATACTCAACTGAAATGTTTGAAGTCCGAAATAACTGTTAAGTTTTAGAGTTAAATATAACCAAAAGCCACGTGCCAAAACAGTGGAGCCAAAGTCGTCCAAGGATAAGAGCTATGCATGAGGGAGATAATCCTTAATTTTGAAATGAATTTCTAGATTTTATAACAGCATCCGTATTTTCAAGCTAGTAACGACGGATTTTTTTTACTCAGCACTAGACTCTTTTGATTGCATTTTGGTCGATGCAGGCTTTTGCTTTTAGAAAAGTTGGTATATCAAATATTCTGAGAACGTAACGATTTGGTCTTGAAGAGGAACGCTGAATGGTGCTAACGCAATAGTTTGATGTGGGAACGGTTCTTATCGAGTTGGAACGGTTTGAACAGTGTAGTAGTTCACTTCATGAAGTGTTAACGTGTCTTTTAGTATGAAATATTCTTATCTCCAATGCTAATATTCAACACGTTGGATCCTACCCAATGAACATACTTTCGGTACTATAATGGGATCTGCATCTGATCAATTTGATATCATAGCTGATTCAATTAATTGCATTTGACCTATCGAAAAGAGTTGATATTCATAGGTGATTAGTGGTTAAGATGATAACCAACTAACTATTCAGGAGTTATTTTTTCCGTTATTAAAGGCAGAAGTAACACGATTTAGAAGACCAAATGTTGGTTAAATTAAATAAATAAGACTAAAGTATGGGGGATATATTTGTACAGAAATGATACAGAAACCATCTATCTAACTGCCCGTTACAGGAAATGTAAATATTGATTCTAAAGAAGATGTAGGCCAAAAAGAAATGGCACTGATAGTGACACTGAATTACAAGTGCTCAAAATCCTCAATACGGTATGTACATTTAGTGATAAAATTGATATGTAGGACAGAACACGAAATGGTTGTACAGAAGGCAACATAACATAATGAGGACCGTGTCCTACACCGCCAGAGTAGTGATATCCTGCTACGGAGGAGACTGTCGTAAATCGTACCACCGATTTTAGTTTGCGTTATGGGCCGTATAACCGAATAGTTTGAAATCGTCAGTGTTAAGGTGGGTCCTTACTTCTGGATTTTGGGGTTTTAGCTAGCTTTAAACATTCAGAGTAATGACAAAACGGAAAACAGTTAAGGATTTCCATATCAATTTTCATTACATACATCACTAAATTTATGTACCCCGATGAAGATTTTTATGAAATTCATTGGAAACAGTTATTTGTTGTTATTTTAATATAAAAACAACAAAATATTTTATTTGAATTGCATGTATTTATGTATCGGGAAACATGTCAATGACTAAAACACATGTCATTTTCAATATGTTCACAAAGTTTTAAAGTAATATGTGCAAAATTATTGAGTTAGCGTTATTCTCCAAAATGTTGAAAAAATGTGGACACATGGTTTACATATAATGATTTATGTTTAAATTAGTAGAGTTACATGTGTTCTAGTTATTTATTGTAAAAAAAAAGATCCATACCTTTCCTTAATAATTTCAAATCTATAGCTTCCAGATCATGTATACCCCATAAAAAAAAAACAAGTCTGACACCATACAGCTGAGCTATTTAAAATCACTCGGATTAAAATTTTATGTAATTTCATGAAAAGACAAGATAATGATTCCTTATCACCTTGGTAAAATGTTTGTCAAAAATAAAGGAAATCTATCGCATTATGGACTTGATAAATAATTCAATGAAAGCAGAGTTATTGTCATTGGATTCAATATTTTGAAAAATATCATTGACCATTCAAATATAACTAAGATTTTTGAAATAATTTATGACTAACAATATTTTTTACAATAACTATTGAAAAAGATTTCAACAAAATATTTGTCCCTCTCATTAAATCATTGACTTTGCAAAATTGTACGATGTCACAGGAGTGTGGAACTACGTAAGTAAACAATTCAGAGTTCATGAGTGACCTTGACGAGCATTTACCATAATATTGTTGAAATCCAACTCTAGGACCTAAATTAAAATTGCATGCAGAATAGAAAGTCTCAACTGAACACAACAATTCGAATTTGCTAAATTATGTTGCTTTACGCTAGACATGTTAAACTAAGAATTCATAGAGTATACATGATACTAATAGAGGTCATGGAAAGTCCATCTAAAGGTCGATCAAGGCAAGATGGGGAAAGTTATTGTGCAATATGCATATTGTAAAAGTTAGTTGAAATATTCGTACGTCGTTTGAAATGTGTTAAGTGTTAAAATCGCCGCTGTCTGTTATAGGGAAACATTTCCATCACAAAAAAAAGTTAGAAGCCGATAATTATCAATATAAAAATCAGAAAACTTGCCAACTCTGCTTAAAAGTTTATTCACGGAAGGGATGTCCTATACCTCGTATTAGTAACACCTATGGTGACTTAGACGAGACATTCATAACATAATTCTTTTATAACTGATATATAGGTGAGATTGATCACTGTTCGTTATCTTCACCTTTCATGCATATTTTAAACGTGTATGAAGATATCCAAGGTCGGTTCTGTATTTGTCTGTCGGCTTTACTTAATGTTATCAAAAACATGATAGCATCTACGATGCTAGATGTAAATACGCATCTGTTGAATCCAGATCTATTTTTTTTAAAACGTTGGATCCCATCTCAGGTATTTCCAGAAGTCTGTAATTACCGTTCTGTAAGTTTTGTATGTTATGCGGTTTATAGAATTGATTACTGTTTACTATGTTCTCTTGTTCATTGTTTACAGTTCGGTATATTGACCTCTTCATCTAAACTAAGCTATTTGATTTAAACATATTTTAATGAGAAACCCTACATGATTGGGCAACAGGTATAGCCTACATATGCCCTCTCCCAAATCTAAACTAAGCTATCATTCACTATGACTTATCAATATGTCAGATATTGTACCGGTAATTTGCATCAATGGACCAATAAACACACTATAATTATTCCTGAGACGAATAACAAAGAGTGATTTATTGATGTATTCGAATGTGATACAGATTTCGCAGTATTCACAGGTCGATGTTAAAATGCTCCAATTTCTACATATTATACAAAATTTAGTAATCGGGGGTACACATATCAAGAAAAGAAAAGGGGGGTGAGAAAAGTGTGTATGTAACAAATATTATTTTGATTGTATGAAACTGCAATTTACTAAGTTAATTTTGATTCGAAAATTACCGGTGTGATACGTTAAAGACAACTAAATTACCAAATAAGGTCAAATTTCCATAGCAAGTGTCCGTTGGTATACTTATTGCATATAATGACCGGCTTGACTGGTGTTGTACCTTTTATGGGAACATCGTGCTTTTTTTCTGTTTTATCACTGATATATTAGAGTGGCGTGACACTTTTCAAATAGAACTAACTTTGTATACTGTTAGTTATTGATATTTATATCAATATTTATAGGCATTGTCAATTTACCAACTTATCAAAGCTTTCATTTTGTAACGTTGTCATATTATTATGCCTGTACCTCGCGTCTCTCAATCATGATGATTTCCTAATTAACCTGAACTGATAATCGCTACAATAATAAAATGTACTGAAGTGTTAACTGATTCAAAAGGCGAGAGCATAGTGCTTGCAAAGAATGTGGCTTTAAATTTGACATTCAAATACATAATTTACCTTTTTATCCAACATATGTGGATGAACGGTGAAGATAACGAATGGTAATCAATCTAATAAATGCAATGAGCAATACAAAATGGAGAGTTGGGCAGACACGGACCCCTGGACAAATTAAGGGTGGGGTCGGGTGCCGGGGAGGAGTAAGCATCCCCTGTCGACGTGTCACAACCTCTGTAAGCCCTATATTTTCCAGCAAACTTGAAATATTATTCCTCCTAGGCATATGACCCACCTCTGATGTGCCCAAGGGTCATATTATGCCATACTCTAATTTTTTGTTAAATTCTTACTCGGATTTTTAGATTAATTACTGCCAGTTATCCTCATCCACTCTTTTTAAATTGATGAAATAAATGATGGTTGATTGCAGGGATATGAAATATGTAATATCGTATCCAATAAAACCTAGGTTCCTGTCTTAAATTGAAGGGACGTTAAAACGTCGTTCAGTTTCAGTGAAAATATGACATGCAGTACGTACATGTTAACCAAATGTAGTGCAAGTAAGCAAATCCATATAAAGGTACTCACAGTGTCTGTAAATTCCCCAGTTGATCAAATATTCCAGTCTGCAACGTTGTTAGTTTATTGTGTTCCAGGTCTCTGAATGATAAAAAAATCCTCATTAACCCTAGTTGATTATCTTTACAATAGTACATGTATTGTGTAAATTGATACAAAATTCAAGACCATATTGTTTGCAAAAAAAAAATGTGACTTTAAACACCGCGTTCAGATACATCAAAGATGATTTATTTACTATCAACACTAATCATTAAGTCAATATACACATTGGATATATTGTATACACCTCCTAATAAAATATTAAACAATTTTGAGATTTAAAAAATACATATGAAAACAAACTCTGGTATTCTATAACTTATTATTTTTCCTGAACAATCATTGAAGTATCTATTTAAATAGTAAAACAGTTTATGTGAACATGTCGTTATCATGATCAAACACAATAGTAATGGCGACATAAAAAACTCTTGTAACATCAATTCGTTTGTCAGCAGCTTGCCTCGATTAAAAATTGATCATACGCAAATCATGGTATTGCAGACCGAATCGATTGAGGCTTTTGGACACCAGATGGGGTTGATAATGGAATGTCACTGCATAAATTTGGTAAATTGACGATGAAAAAACTGAAATCACAGCATTTGTCATAAAGTTGCGTTGTCAGTTTGCTGCTAACATCTAAGGTCAATAAATTATCCAAATATGAAGAAAATATGGGATAATTCGATATTTCTTTAATTTCAAGGTCACTGGAATTTATCAAATCAACACTTGAATGAAAATAGAAATTGTTAACAGATAAAACGGTGTTCATGCATGTACATGTTGAGCGAAGACCACAACAGAGACACATTTTTATTCTTTGAAAGTTTTTCAATAAAGTCTGTCTCGTAAGCGTATCGGCTAATAAATGAGTACAATTCGTGCCCATGAGAATTCCAAGCAATTGTTGTAAGACTTGATTTCCAAACACCACAATGGCATTGTCAACGTAAAACTCCAGCAATATTTTAGTAACAGGCTCAGAGTATTTTTACCCAGAATCAGAATGGTGTCTTACACAGTGACTTTTCAAATGAGTTTTCATGAGATATGAACACTTCTGCCTGTCATTGTTATTGAAGAAACAGCTGTCTATACCTTTCAAATGCCTAGTATTTTCTATCGTATGTAATACGCATGTAATGGGTTGGAAAGCCATACGTTTTGATGCTGTTGATTTGACAAAAGTTTGAGGATTTCAAATTAACTAAAAGTTCTTTAGAATATTTTAAAACCCACATTTGATTTACGCTACTTCTGGAATAATTCATGGTGCAATACATTTGAAGTATCTCCCTCACAGCAGTCAATACTTCATGAGGGAGCAAAGTTTGGGAATATGTAAAACACTCACTGTATCCAGAAGCATTGGGACCTATTTCCTACTTTTCTCAAAGGTGAGTACTATGAGCAGTTGATTTTGCCATTTATATTGATGTCAATTTTCTGTATCATAAATTACGTAGCTAGAAACTGTAACACCATGTATAGCCGGACTAAATGGACACATAAAGAACTTAATCTTGTGTATTTACTGATGGATATTGACAGGTAGAAAAAATTCTTGGACACATATTTCAGGTTTCATAAATAATTTCCTCCCCTGATTTTCTGCTATTCCAAGATTAGTTTGTGAAAACGTTTTAACACTACATTTATCTAATGACAGGTTTCGATTTTTAGAACTTTAAAAGGCTGCGAGGACAAAAACGATTCCATTAATTTATCATGGGTAAAATGACGTTGAAATGACAAGCATAACGTCACATTATTCTATTCAAAAGAACAATGGCCAAATAATTGGTATGGACCACTTTCGAAAACACCTACCCTAGACAGGTTGTATTTTCAAATAGAATCATTATAAGGATGGTATAACTTACGAAATGCTGACTTTTAAATGAGACTGTTGAAACCCCTGTGACATCAACTGATATATTTCAATCCTGTCTTGATTAAAATTTGCAGAACACACTCTTGTGCAGAGAATCAGTTGAGATACATAAACGCCATATTCAGGTGATACCATAGGTGCTACCATATATATGGCAATGAAAACGTTGAAGTTAATTAGCCTTTAAAGTATACTTTCAGATACACATTAAAAACGAAGTATCCACATATAAAACAAATGTGGAATATTCTGCACCACCTTTTATTGCTAATTCAATGTGTTATATTGAAGCGACATATACATTAAAGCGAATATTGTCTATACCAAAAAAATACACATATCTGTGTGAATAGATATTTTAAGGCTATATGAGGGTATTTCGTCTATTGGAGAGTTTTTTGAATAAATGTATAGTAATCACATGTGCAATTGAAAATAATAAGGGTGGTGAATTTTCGTGAATAATACATATAAAATATGACTGAAAATGTATATGTTGAGCGAAGGAAAAGCATAAGTTAAACACATTGATAAAATTATACATGGGTCGAGGCCTCTGCTGGTGGATTGTTAGTAACCGAGAGTCTCTACAGCCCAGTAGCTAAGTACTTCGTTACTAGCTTAAAAATACGGATGCATATTCAATTGCTGTTATAAAATTTAGAAATTCATTTCAAACTTAAGGATTATCTCCCTCATTCATAGCTCTTATCCTTGGAGGAATTTGGCTCCACTGTTTTGGCATGCCGGTTTTGGCTATATTTAGCTCGAAAACTTCATAGTTATTTCGGACTTCAAACATTTCGGTTGAGCATCACCGAAGAGACATTATTTGTCGAAATCCGCATCTGGTGCATCAAAATTGGTATCGTATAAGTTTTACATGTCATACATTTGGGAATAGATGATCAGGTTCTCACGAATACATGTATCAAATATTTTAAGGTATGTAGAGTAAGCTGTTGAAATACAGGTGTGATTTGCATTGTATGTATCATGAATGTGAAATGTACATTGCACTTTTATTTCAGAACAATGACATATACATGTAGTCTGAATGACCTGAAGTTTACTTCGTATATAAACTTGATTAATGAAATTATATATAACTATAGTAATTTCATCACTCTAAAGAAGAGAATCATGCATTAAATTGGTTTTTTATGTCATTTACAGTCTCAAATTTTCATAATCTTGATTACTTTCAGCATATACAAATCATTTAGTTGTATTGCAAATAACCAGAAGTATAGGATCTCTCAATTCGCCAACATATGAAATATGTTACTTTGTACGATTGTTATCTTAATGTTTGTGAGGTCTCTGAATCGTAAAGATGTCCTGATTAACCTTTATTGTTTGTGAGGTCTCTGAATCGTAAAGATGTCCTGATTAACCTTCGTTGATCATCGCCATAATGATAAAATATCATATTTTCGAAATTGATGTAATGCACAAGAGCATAGTGTTTGAACAAAATGTGACTTTAAACATGACATTTAGATACCTCAATGATGATTTATCTATTATCCAACAATAATCCTTTTCATTGATATGTCGATTATATATACCGTGTTCCAGTTATCTCCAAATAAAGAAGCTCATGTTTTTCACCCTCTGCTTCATATTTAGATGTTTTATTTCCGTTATTTTACAGAGATGATGATGGCAAACTACCATATGACCTCTATGATAAGATATTATTTCAGAGTATCTACTATCATCATATATTTAGCAATATTCCATTAAATCCTGGGCATCGTATCCACCTGATCCGATGTTGCACCGCGTGCTCAATTTGGTTTGCAGACCTGTGGTTCTGAATTAAAACAAGTTTTAAAAGTATAATTTCAAACGGGAGGGATGTATATGTGACAGCACCTTGTATGCGAATTTGTTTTGAAATGTGACTCAATATTGAAATGGCACTACCGATCCTATTTTTACGCATTTTATATCAAAGTATGAAAGTATTTTATGTACTCAATTTTAGATCATTTTGGTACTATTTTCTTCAATGTATTTTGTGCTTTTAGGAAAGATGGTATATCACCTAGTCTAAAAATAAATGGTGATTTTGACAGAATGCATATTCCTAGTCTCTACGTGATATGCACATTTTTTCTTTTTAGAAATTTGCATGTAGTAGTTTCCAATTCACATGTAACTGTACTTGCTATTTAGAAAGTATTTTCTTCAATGAAGTTTGTTCTTTAGGGAAAGTTCCCTATCACCTAATCTGAGAATTAGTACTCATTTTGATAAAATACATGTCGCCACGCTCTACTTGATAAACGCACGTTCCTTCGAAAGTTGTTTCCAGTAGTTTGTAATTCAGATTTAACTCTACTGTTGAAAGCATTAACAAATCAAAAAAGACAACAACAAAAAAACAAAAACAAAACCAAACAAAAAACAAAAAAAACCCCACACAATTCAGACGCTGGTGATCTATCAAATACAAAATAGGAAACGCATCAAATTCGGTTAAACTTGTTATTCCACGAAGATATATCCTATTTATCTGTATTTGTAAAACCTAAGGTGACTGAAGGGGTTTTAAGAAATATTTTCTATTTTTAACAGTTATAAAAATATGTATAATCGATTCTCTATTCCTTTTTCAAATTTTCCAATGTCTCCAGGAAAAGAATTGTATCTACGTTGTTAGATATACAGACCGCAAAACATATACCTACATCAATGGAACGGTGAACAAACGTTGGACGGTTTTAGGAACAAACGGTTTTGTTTTTAAAACGAACGCAGAACGCTGTGAAGAGAGCAATGTTTAGTGAGAACGGAGCGGTTCTTTTCGAGAACGGAACACGTTGCAACAGGATGGGAACGGACGGTATGGTGTGACTTCAAAAGCTGCATCTCACACACTGTCGGTACTTTTTATTCAATATTCATAGACATTGAGGAAACGGGGGAATTGTTTGCCAAAATAAATCTTTATTTCATTGAAATTATGAATATTTAAAAATAGCAGTAACGTGGATCAACGTATACTATTACATGCAGGAGTATGCGTCTTGGATTCCACATGGGGATATTTACAAGCATCTACTATGATAGATAAAAAGCAACATCTTTAATGTAAAAAAAAAAAGCGTTAAGTCACATGGAATCCGACTTCAATGACATTTTCACCCTTCAGTCAACGTGTTATGATTTTTTTTCGATTACTTAGTGAATATGTGTTTTTGAAAGTGGAATTCAGTTTGTACATACATTACATAAATTTCTAGTAAACTTTAAATCAATGACTGATAATTATATAAATGTACATTACAATGAATAAATTGTGACCGGTCAACAGGGGATGCTTACTCCTCCTAGGCACCTGATCCCATCTCTGGTGTGCCCAGGGGTCCGTGTTTGCCCAACTATCTATTTTGTATTGCTTGTAGGAGTTATGGGATTGATCACTGTTCGTTATCTTCACCTTACACAACCGTTTGATTTTTTTATCACTTGCATACTGTATTTAGATACTTTTAAAATAGATCAATACAGGTTAATACAATTTAACTACAAATAAAGATTGATAATCAAAATCTGAACATCGTTAATAACAACTATTGTTATCATAAACATGATTTGTGTTCTGTTTGAATTCGATGAGGTAATGTCCGCATTGTTACAACAACCATGGTGACTTATCATGATGTTTGATTGCACACGTGATTGTACCCATTCGGTACAAATACATGAACATACTTCAAAGACACCTGTCAAAATTTATAGAGGGGTATCAAGGAAGCCAATGTCACCCGAGACGGAGACTATAGGGTGGGCTCCTTGTCATTTCCCCCGTAGACTAGTAAAAACACTGTTATTTTTGCAACTCCTAGTGTTTCGATCATTTCATGCCTATTTAAAAATTTGAAGAGGACAAAAACCACTTAAATATTAACACATAAGCGATTATTTCCATTTTAATTTCACAACACTTTCACCTAAACATACCAAAGTCATACTAGTCTAGAACTAATACTACTTAAATAGATCTTATAATTCAACAGTTTGCTTCAAAATCCCCAAATTGATCAATTCAAAACAAAACACTATACGAGTTGCTTTTCATGAACAGTGCCATTATACTTATTTCTCTATTTCTGTTTCAAAATGAAAAATCCATTTTTACATAGTCTGCTGATTACAATTCAAATCGTTGGTAAAAGTTGATTTACCTGTAATCCCAAAATAAAATTATTTTCTAATGTGTGGTGTTCAATTCGTAATTTATCTGTAAACTTTTATGTGTTTGAACTACGAAAAGTCCAGCCTTGTGCAAATTTCAAAATATTGAGTAAAGTGAAGAGGAACTAGTTTAGTCTTCTTTTATTTCGACGAAGCGTTATGTTAACCTGCAATGGCTGACTGACGCGGAAAGTCTGAATGACCATTCAGGAACAAATGGTTGGAGCGAACGGACGGTTTTAGATATAAAAATTAAAAAGGTATTATTTGGCCTAAAAACAGAGCACTTTGGTCTTGGAACGGAACGCTGAATGGTATAATCGGAGCAGTTGTGGGAGGGGAACGGTTACCTTTTAGCTGACCTGCTTTGATTTTCTGATGAAGCTGAGTTTATTCATAAACTTCTGAGAAGAAAAAAAAATCCTGTTAATTTTAACTTGACATTTAGAAAAGTTGACGATGTTTTGTCTATTAACAATAATCATTTTCATTTATACGGCGATCCAATATATTCCTGTGAACTCAAGATAAAAAACACCACGAAGTCCACCACATCTACTTTTGATTAGGAACATTATATCAAATGGATATTAACGGCAAAATAACAACTCTATTTTATGACAAAGAATATAAAAATAGGTCAGCCAACAAAGGGGCACAATCTATGCCAATGGGAATTCCAACATACTGTCGAGAGATCTGATCACCAAGACCTTGTCATAGAGGAACTCGAGCATTTTTTTTGTTTAAATTTTAACTTTGAAGTCATTGTGTATTGAATCAAAATGGCGTTTAGCGAAATGCTTTTTTAAGGACTGAACACTAGACACTATATTGAAGAAGCAACTGTTTATGATGTCAAAATGCCTAGTCTTTCATTTATCGTGAGGAATGGTTGTATAACGTGTTGAAATATATACGTTTCGATGTTGTTGATCTGGGAAACGTTTTGTGATTTAAAATTTCCTAAAAGTTTTAAAAGTTGTTTAAGAATCGACGAATTATTTTCTGGCATATGTTGTGACAACGTATGAAGGCAAAAATAACTCTCATAAATCCTACAAGGAGTATGCTTGAAGTTTCTCCTTCAAAGGTGTCATGTTTTCGTGAGGATCAAAGAAATACGCTTGATAGAACATTTACTGGGTCCAACAATGTATATGTGTTTGTAAGGGTTTCGTCAAGTTTAGAATTCCAGTATACATATGGTAATTCGTATACATCTATCCCATTGACTGGGATACTAAATGTGTCTAAAACAAAAGCATGGTATTGAAGAATTTCATCTGTTGAAAGAGTAGTTAGAGTATAAGTACGATTATCAAATGGAGAATTAACGTCTCATCTAAACTAAAGTATCACATATCATAACGTAGTCCGGGATCATTAACGCATACGATAGTATATACACTATAATGATTCATGACATGGTCAATGATTGAATTTCAAGTGATTGATGTTGTGGTGTATGAGGATCTGAAAGACATTTTGAATCATTGACATGATGACGTAAACGAATCGAGAACATTATCAAATCCAAACAAGTTTTGATTAATTCGTATCATTGAAAACATTTACTTGTCATACAAATGATCGGTATCGATATCGATCTACTTAGAATGTCTGTAGATTTGTCGATGCATCACAAATTCCAGTCGGTAATGTTGCTATTTTATTGTTATTTAGAATCGTAAAAAATCCATTTTAGCCTTGATTAATCAACGCTTCAATGATGAAATACTTTATTTAGTTAACAGATTCAATATGAATATCTATTTTTAGCCATAATAATTTCCGTTCATGTTGATTAGAAATTATCCAGTCAACTTGAAATAAGAACACCATAGACCTTTCCACATTTGTTTAACATTCGGATCTTTTTCTTACAGAATACAGATAATTTTGTATCATTCTCATTCGTTTTCTAATATATTCTTTTCTTGCAATTACTCTCATTGCCATGGTGTATATGTTATACGAATAATTGATGTCTCTATAGAAACACGTATAATCTAGATAGCCGATATACCATCACTGACATATACGACAATACATGCACTATAAAGATTCGTGAAATAAATATTGATTCATACGTGTAGGAGGATCTGAATCAGAATCTTTAGCACATTAATATCCTTTTTTTCATAATCACCCTCATTTACATTAACAGGATTCATCTGTTATACAGATAGCTTGTGTCTATTTAGATATACTTAAAATGTCTCTAGCTTCTTCAATGCATCCACGATTCTGTTCGATAACCTTGTTATTCCATGGAAACCCAGACCTCTGAGTCGTAAAAACATCCTTATCATCTTTCTTTTATGAACGCTACAATGCTTAAACAAACTATTCTGTAAAGTGATTCAATATACAAAAACGTGGTATTTGCACTACACATGGCCTTAAATACGAGGCACCAATTGGGTCTTGATCTTTTTGTAAACCGAATTATGTCAGCAAAGAATAAATTTATTGATACCAAAATATGCTATATATACTAATTTTATGCAAACATATTTTCTAATGACAAAAGACAATTTTGTTATATGAAATTATTTTTCATTTGCCAATAAAAAAAATGATTGTTGTCTTAACAGAATTCAATTTTGTCAATTGGGTATGCAAACATCAACTTATTATGTAATACAAAATAGACTTTTGTTATTTAATTTGCTAATTATACATCAAAAGTCAGTTTAATGGTTCAACATTGAATGTGTTCACACTATGTAGACGTCAAATGAGGCTTTGTACTCAAAATCCATTTTTGTATATACAAAATTGAGTCTTGTTTGACAAAAAATAAACTATCACAAGTGTAATACTTGCGTGAATATTCAACAAATATTTATTTACTACCATAGTATCCAAGTCTGATTAATCTTTACTAAAGAAAGGGCTAACTGAAAGAGTCTCTACCAATCGTTGATTGCCTTTCAAGTAAATGTAACAAAAATGAATTGTTATAAGAAAATGACATTTGTCTAAAGAGAGTATGTTTGTCATTTCTCCACTGAAGGAATGTCAATACATAATTTCCTGTTTAATGTCAGCATTTTGCAACTTATATGGTCGTTATAATGATCTAGTTTGCAATACAACCTATCAATGGATGACATGCTCTCTGACGTCTTTCATACCAATTGTTAGGCCGTTCTTGGTACGCTTATTCTATTTTTTTAAATTTAAAACCTGATCGAGAAATGGGTCTCATAGAGGGTGTGACCGGTCGACAGGGAATGATTACGCCTCCTAGACAACGGATCTCACTTCTGGTGTATCGAGTGGTCCGTATTTCCCCAACTATTCAACTTGTATTCCTGATAAAAGTTATAAGATTGATCACTGTTTCTGATCTGTACCTATGATAATTGAATGTATCATTTGTAAAAATATAGTTTTCTAATTTTCGTTATAACAGAATTTTCTTATATTTTTATTATTATTTTTCAACATTCTGTAAATAGTTCATGGTGTATCTTCATAATATATACATGTAATATAAAATTACAGAAGTGTTTATTTCTTTTAGAGAGGGAAAGAAGGAGAAAAAGGGAAAGAGAAAGAGCTATGAAAATGTCTGGTTCCATCTGTTCCAAAGGGCATCACAATCTTCAGTATCAGAATTTTTATAAGAATTGAATTTTTGTGTTTCATAGAATAACTTAAAAATGATGTTGCAAAACGCACACTCAAACTTTTCTTTGTACAGTTTGCTGTATAAATATAATACTTTAACCAAATGATGAGAATATTTTGTATACCTTTGTTTTTCTCAAGGATGCTTACTATAAATCACAGAATTCAATATCGTCTAACGAAATTCAATCTCGTCTCACAAACCTAACTATTGTCAGAATTTGCCTCAGTTGTCTTTGCAGGTTAGTTTATATAATCCATATTAATGTAGTTTGTTAACTACAGCCCATTAAGGTCAAATATAATTAATTTGTGTCCATCCAATATTAGATTTCGAGTTCGAAATCATAAAAGTCTCATATCACCCCAATATCAAACACGAGAATTCGATTCCTTTAACCACGATTTATCTTTGTTCTAACAATAATTCCCAATCATTTGTTGATTAGATATTTTCCAATGAACTCGAATTAAGAACACCACATAACCTTCCACATTTGTTTTATGCTTATAAAGTTTTCATTACAGAACGGTTTCCATTAATGGTAAACGAACAGTTTAACTTTTTGGCATATCAGATTTTAGGTTCTCTATCCCAAGCTTCCTATATATGTGCCTCCCAACTGATTCAATGTTAAACTGTAAATTTTGCTTTTGATTATTTTGTTGTTATAATTTTGCACAGACGAAAACACGTTTCCAAACTAAATCCTTACATGAAAAGAATATACGGTCGGTAATGTTTCATATGTAGAAATTTCTTCAAAATATATCCCAATATCAACTTACATTCACCGAATTTATCTCAAACTATGAAATGATTGCTATTTTTGATAGTATTTTAATCAGAGCCTTTTGTGCTTTTAGGAAATGTGATCTATCAACTAATCTCAGAATAGATAGTTATTTGGGCAAAATGAATGTCTCAAAGTTTTAGTTCATCAACACGTAGTCGGCTTTGAAAGATGACTATAGTAGTTTATGATTCAAACTCGGTACTTACAATTTAATCACCAAAATAACATCAGAAACGAACAATATAAAACATATAAATCAGGAAACACATCAGTTTGACCTATACATGTAATTCTTCAAAGGTGTATCTCACAATTCCGCATTTATAAAACTTAATATTACTGAGACGAGGTATAAGAGTTATGAGATTGACCACTGTTCGTTATCTTTGCCTTTTCATTCATAGCACTGTTGTTTTACAGCTTTGCTGATCTTCGCCAAGAAGTGAATTTTATTTGCCTTTCTAAATATGAAATCTAATGAGTGTTTTTCCTATCTTCAGTAACCTTTATTTCAAGTGGTAATATTTGGAGCGTTTGGATCATATATATGATAGTTCCAAAGCTCCGTGTTTACCCTCTATAAACTTTATGTTTGATGGAAATGAAATTGATCTTTGTTCATTATCTTCACTTGTCAATTGATCACGTTAGGGATCTTCACTTTTTGATTTTAAATAATGAATCACACAGCATGATTTATTATGATATCAGAAATACTATCATTGACACAAACAAATTCACACACACTATTATGATATATAAGATGATCGACGGTTGCAATTCAAAGGAATCATCAACAGGGGATGCTTACTCCTCCTAGGCACATGATCCCACCTCTGGTGTGTCCAGGGCTCCGTGTTTGTCTGATCCCACCTCTTGTTTGTCCAGGGGTCCGTTTTTGCCCAACTATATATTTTGTATTGCTTATAGGAGTTATGAGATTTATCACCGTTCGTTATCTTCACCTTGTATTAATAAGAATATCATGATCAGCAATAGGTTTTGTATTATTTCTATGGTAAGGTACAACTATCAATAACGTTTTCAAATGTGTTCACTTTTCCTATAATTACTCTCATTAACATGATTCATTTAGTATACACACATATTGTAAACATTTAGATAGCATGACAGGACTACACTTGATAACGTTTGTATTTAACTCAGAATCGTAAAAAAAATCTGATTAGTCTTAATCGGTCAACGGTAAATGCTGAAACACATTATTCTGGAAACAGATTCGTTGGGCGAGGAAATGGTACGTGCACTGAATACGGTTTTAAACACTAAAATTAGATCAATCAACTACTATTTATTTATTTTCTAATAATGATATAACCATATGTCGATTCGAAATGATCCAGTCAACCCGAAATAAGACGGCCACATAATTTTCCTTTTTTTACATTTAGGTTTCTTTCGTTGAAGAACGGAGATGATCAGTGTATACGAAATTTTGTTTTTGTTTTGGAAAATGGGATAATTCCAGGTTTTCCACTGTCAGCTTCATTCAGTAATGTAAATGTAACGCTCTTTCAATATCATCTGATTATCATATTCATGTCTCCCAACAAATTCAATACACAAACACATATTCTGCTTTTGATTAATTTGGTAAGTAATTTCTCACTGACTGAAAAACAAGTTTCCAAACTATAATTCTAAATCAAAATAGATGTACGGTTTGTAATACTGTTTATGCAAATTGCTTAAACATGTGACCCAAAGCCAAAAAAGAAACTACTGACCTATGTGTATCGCAAAGTATAATAGAAGTGTTTACTCAACATTAAACGATGTTGATGATATTTTCATTAATGTATTTTGTGGTTATAGGAAAGGTGACTTATGAATTATTCTTCGAATTAGCAGGCATGTTGACAAGATGCATTTCGGCTGTGCCCATAGGTAGATACATAATCTAAATGCGTATCAAGATAAGTAGGGTCAGTTCTTTATTCGTTTTTCAGGATTACCCAATGCTGTTAAGAATATTATTTTATCTACGTTGGTAAATGTAAATCCGCATCTTTTTACTCCAAGGCTAATGTTCAAACACTGGATTCGATCTGTGGTATTTCCAGATGTCCGCGGGTACCCTTATTTATAGTTTGTTATTCATGGGGTTTATACAATTGATCACATTTCATTATGTTCACTTGCTCATTGATCACAGTTCAGTATTTTGACTTCTTCATGTAAAATAAGCTATTGCACACTGTGACTTATCGAGATGCCAGAGATTGTATTTTTGTATGAGTGACGTATATGACAATACCTACACTTTAATTATTCATGAGGTAAGTAACAACGAGTACTTCATTAGCTTATGCAAATGTGATACAGATCAGGTTTATTCACAGAGTGATGTGAAAAATAGAAAATGCTTAGAAATAGGAAATGGTCATAGTGAGATTGAATCGCAAGTGCTCAAAATCATCAATACGGAAAGTATATTTAGTGATAAAATTGATATGTAGGACAAAACAGAATGTTTGTCCAGACGGCAATATAACATAATACGGATCGTGTCCTAAACCGTCAGAGTAGTGAAATTATGCAACGGAAAGGACTGTCGTGAGTCGTACCAGATGGCAGATATATTACGCGTTATGGGCCGCAAAAATGAATAGTTTGAAGTCTGCAATGTTTGGAGGTACTCTAGAGACCATGAGTGGGTCATTCATGCCTAGACAAGCATTTACCAAAACTGTCTAAATTCATCTACAGGATTGAAAACTGCATACAGAATAAAAGTTCTAAAAAAGAAAATTCGAAATGATTCAGTCAACCCATAAATCTGAATTTGCCAAATTATGTTAATTCTCAATAGGGATTTTGAAGTAAGACTTCACGCATGATACCAATAAAGGTCAGGGGGAGTCCATGTAAGGGTCGCTCAAGGCAAGGGGTGGAGTGTGTAAACTGCATCAGAGTGCACCTCAGGAAGTAACTCCAGCTACCAACATCAAATAAATCCTTCGTAAACAGTTGATTATTTCTACAAATCACGCAAACTTTCCTAATCCGGGGTACAGAAATGTAGAGGAAAGAATGAAGTGATATAATATTTTTTTTTTTGATATGTGAAGCTACAATTCACAATTTTTGTTTTAATAGGATAATTACCGGTGTGATATCATGAGGTTCACTTCGATTTGATCGGTGAGCTGGGGATGCTTACTCCTCCTAGACATTTATTCCTGAATCTAGTATATCCAGAGATCCCTGTTTCCCCAACTCTTAATTTTGTTTTCCTTATAGGAGGTATTAGACAAATTGCATTGCAAACAGGATAATTTCAGGTTTTCCTTCGTCAGCTACCTATATCTGTGTAGGAATAATCCTCCCTTAACCTTGTCATGGCATCAATATGTTCTAACTGATTCAATAGACAAATATATCTTGCTGATGATCAATTTGATTTGTAATTTTGCACGGACCCAAAAGAAGTTATTAAATTAAAATATGTACAGGTGACATAAATTGTATGCACATTCCGATACAAATATGATCCAATATTAAAAAGGCACTAACAACTTATTTTTGCCGACTTTATTTCAAAATATGACAGGAATTTTTACTAAGCACTATACTATTTTGATTGTATTTTGATCGATGCGAGTTTTTGCTTTTAGGAAAGTTGGTTTATCAAATATTCTGAGAACGGAACGATTTTGGTCTTGGAGAGGAACGCTGAATGGTGCTAACGAAACAATCCAGAAGCTGATAATCTATAAAATACAAATCTTGGAAACGCATCAAATTCGGTTAAACTTGTAATTTAACGAAGATGTATCCTACATATCCGCATTTGTAAAACCTAAAATGATTTAGAGGGGGTTTTCGAGAAAAATATTTTATATTTTAAACGGCTATAAAGATATGTAAAATCGATTGTCTATTCCTTTTTCAACTTTATCCAATGCCCCCAGGAAAATAATTTCATCTAAGTTGCTAAATTTACAGACCACGAAACGTATAACTACACCTATAGAACGGTGCACAGACGTTTAACGGTTTTATGAACAAACGGTTTTGTTTTGAGAACGAACGCTGAACGCTGTGAACAGAATAGGTTTTAGTGATAACGGAACGGTGTTTTTCAAGAACGGAACACATTGCAACAAGATGGGAACGGAGGGTGTGATGTTGATTTCAAAATCTGCATCTCACACACTTTCGGTACTTTATATTCAATGTCCATAGCCATTGCGGGAACGAGGGAAGTTTTTTTGCCAACATAAAAAGTTTTCTCTCATTGAAATTATAAATATTTGAAAATAGCAGTAACGGGGATGAACGTACATTAATAGATGCAGTTGTATGCGCCTTGGATTCCACATGGGGATATATACATGCATCTACAGTACACGACACGAGTTTTATGCGTGTTCCACGCAACGCGGTGGAACAAATTTGACCCAAACACGGCGGACCTTTAAAATTGTCGGCACCTTTGAAGTCCTATTTTTCCGCGCGAGCTAGACATTGAAGTCCACGGGGGATCTCCGTAGATGCCACCGCGCATCTCCGTGGATGTTACCTGTACCTCCGTCGATGCCACCGTGTATCTCCATGTGATAAAACAAAGAAATAATTTCCGAAATATTCACCCAAAAAACCTTTTCGCTTGACCAGCATGCATGCCCCCACCCCATTAATTATTTAGAAATTAGCTATCAATCATTCAATTCTTGTAATTGTTGTTTAATGATACGTTGGTGTTTTCGGTACATATTCGTATGTAGACTTCCCTGCAGACGTTCACATGTACATGTATATAGCTGACCTTAATCACATATTCCCAATTACAATGAAAACTTTACGTAAAAATAAACCATTGCTTATGGTACACATTTCTTTGAACTGCTATTTATCAAATTGAAATTACTGGCATGTGATTGTCGTTGTTCATTACCCCTCTTTTATTTTGTGAAATTGTGCTGCACGTGCCGTGAAACAATGTACCGACGAGTGGTAAGAATAACACATGTTTACATTGGATATGAATTTCATTATGTACTCAACTGTGAAGCAATGTGAGCAAAGAATCAAATTTTTATCACGTAAACAAATAAATATTAAAAATATCTTTACTTTTAAACAAACCTTTAGAAAACTTCGTACTTTCATTAACCCTCTCTCTACCGTATCGGTCAATATGACCGATAGCGCGTAAAAACAGGGCTACGCAAAAGGAGTGTCTATAAATCTTTGAAACTACGGACGTAATATATATGTTTTATATATCATATTTTTGGAAATTGTCTATATTTTTTAACTATGCAAAAATCAATTGAATAAATAAAGCCATTAAATTTAAAAAAAGCATTTAAAATGAAAGATGACTTCGTCTAAATATGACGCAACGCTTTGTCGCAAGGCCATTTCCCCCTGGTTATGATTTTTTTTTATTTTCCCTATGAATGCCATATTTTTTTTTATTTTTGAAAAGTATATATTCCCTGCTTTCAGTACATATAAAAATTATTTTTAATGCCTGGCAAAGTTATAAGAAAATAGCAATTTTTTGCACATATACGTTGTTTTACGATTTTATTTCTCAATGTTTAAACAGATCGGCGTTTTATCTATATTTATATAGGGAAATAGGGAAAAGTAAATACATACTGTAAAAGTAGAGGAAGTGTTCTTTTTGATGGACCCTTATTCATATTATAATTCTCGGTAGTTTTTATATTACGATAAAATGAAATTGGGACATGCTGCGCGGTTTTCTTAAAAATTAGTGACAAATCGACGTCGCTAACAGTAATCGACGCGCGTCGCACAATAAAGTGGTGAAAACTATTTGTATTGTCCTCTTTTAGTAAATTCAGTACCTGTTGATACACTAAAACAACATACATACATGTATGAAATAATCAGCCAGGTATCTCTGCTATTTTTAAAAAGCATAAAACCAATATTGGTTTAAATAACAGTTACAAAACCTACATGTAACTTCATAAAACACCTATTGAGAATGTTACATCGGCAGATTGAATTTAAAAAAAGATAAATAAAGTACTTCAAATTCAGATATATATATATATATATATATATATATATATATATATATATATAAACGTTATATTTGTTCGGAATAGTAATAATTTTTTTTTCTCTGCCAAAGAAAGAAAACAAAAAAGAAGTTCGCCTATATATAGCCTGTATACTTTTATTTTTCCGTGATCCAAATCGCGGGGTTTTCTGAAAGTGTGCACGGAGAACACACGTGTTTCCGTTTCAACGAAAACAACACAGCTTCACCGTGACTGTCACAGCGAACGCTTACAAGTATTTTACATCTTTAAAACGACCTGATGTCAGAAGAAGATACCCTGGATCTCCTGTTGCAGGATGACCCAAACGATCATGCATTCAGTATAAATACGTACATGTAAGTTGATGTAGCCACATAGGCCGACTAAAAAGAAAAAAATATGCGGTTTTGTCATGTTATGAAAAATTCACGATTAATTAACCGCGATTTGATGCCATGATTTGTCGTTTCATGAAAGAAAATATTTATAATTTATGATACCTAAGCCAAGTGAATAACACCCTGTTCGGGTCCGGCAGTTTGATTAACACCCCCCCCCCCTTTTCCCCAGAATTATCTCCTTACCTGACGCGCGAGTGTAAGAAGAGGGTGTATTTAGTGTATAATGGGATTGGGTGGTTTTAATCAGACTGGACATTCACGGCCGCTGGTGAGAAGGCTATTTTCCATGTTTTGTTCCATGTTTATAAAAGAAATTATCTTTCTATGAAAAAAAAAAAAAAACACAATCTGTTAGGAAAACACACTTTGCATTATTGTAATGATATAATTTATTATCATACTTTGAATTATTTTCTTTATTCTGTAACAGAAATAAAAACAAAATGTGTGTTTGGGCCAAAATGGGGGTGGGTTAACATCAATCAAAGTCTGATTATGACAGGCTAATGAAAAATCATATTGATTTCTCTTTTATTCAAGTGCATGTATTTTATATACACTTAGTAGCTTATGACCAATAATTACATGTGATCCATACATGCTGGTACTTGTATGCTATGAGCTGATGGGCAAGTGTCCCCTTCTTGCCGGCCTCCTCCGTGGCCGAGTGGTTAGAGCATTGCGCTCAAAATCACACGGCCTCTCACCTCTGTCGGCGCGGGTTCGAATCCCGTTCGCGCCGGTAAGTGAGAAGGTTTTCCCAGTTTACTTTCAAAAGATCGGTGGTATCTCCCCAGGTATCTGGGTTCTCTCTTCCACCAATAAAAAAAACTGGGTGCCACCAGATAACTGAAAAATTGTTGAGTTTGGCAGAAAACATCAATCAATCAATCCCCTTCTTGCCTAGATTTTCTCTAATTTCGACTAAATCCACAGCCCATCAGAGTACCATGCAAGGGGGATTAAACACTGGGTACCATTAAGAAGCAATTCAATTCAACTTTTATATCTGGGGTCATTCACTTTCCCTCAGAGTTTCAGTATTTTCGCTGAACCCTGTAGGTTTTAACCTGAATTTCTTCAGTATTTGCCCTCGTGTATATTATATGCTGGGCATAATGCAGATACCTACATGATACATTTTTTTTTCATTATCCACTCTGCTACTCTCGCAATGTATAATAAAATATTCGATTCATTTCTAACACATGTATGCAATTCCTTACCTTATCTTTTAAATACATTTAAGTGCGAAACTGTTCCATGCTACCGTGAAACTTAGATTTTGCTTTTTAAACATAAACCAACAATTCTTAATTGTAATTTGTTTCTTCTTTAAAAAGGGTATTGGCATCCCAATATTTAGTGGGAAGTTCCCAGGTATCATCCGCTAGCGACAGTCTACTAGCAAATCCAGACATGCATTGGAAGGATGCTGATGTGGAGGACACAGGAACACCTGATCCCAGAACTGTGGCATTTCATTCGGGGTGACAACCTAGCTTTCAGTAGGTATGATTCTTTGAGGTTGACTATAGGGTTAAATCAGTATAAATTTGATTAACATTCAAATAAATCCAGATAATACATTCACAATTGGAATCATGGCATTATGGTACACTGATATGTGTGTACCATTTTACTGGGTTTTTTTGTTTGTTTGTTTGGTTTTTTTTTTTTTGCTACATAACTAGGGATCGGATACATACAAAATGAGACAAAACAATTTCTAATTAGTTTCTAATTATAAGGTATGACACGTTTTAAGGTATGGTGGCCAATACTGATTTTATTTGCAATTTTTTTTTTCAGATATGGGACCCTATTATTCGGAGAACTGCAGATTTTATGAAGCTGTCTTTGACAGAAGATTTGGTTTTCTCCATCTGTGTTGCCACCAACCATTATGCTGAGATGGTCATATCTAGGGGGAAGGGTTGCCATATACTTCCCAAGAAAGTTTGCAGCCTCTCACTGAAGAGGAACTGTACAGGTATCACTAGTTTTAAAAACCGATATTGTGGCGGTGATTTCCAGTTAAAAAAGAATAATAAAATGCATAGTAAAAAGATTACCTTTACCAAAATTAATCTGGCTGTGCATGTAACTCATTTACATTGTATTAAATGTGTACTACAATTACCTTTGATAAAATTTCATAAGTAATTAAATGCATACTTTTCAGAGGGCCTTGATTATCGAAAACATTTACAGAGCCAATTGAGTATTCAAAAGCTTTGACAATACATTAGTATTTAGGACTAAGTATTAAGAAATACTTTTTTTTCAGATTTTTGTGCATTATCTTATACACGCCTGCTGCGAAGTTCCAGTCGATATACAGATATTGGTCAACGCATGCCCCTGTCGGAACAACTCATTATCAAGAATTATGTCTAGAAATAGGTTTCAAGAGGTTGAATATAAGAACATTTTTGTTAAATGTGATGCAAGTACATTTAAATCTAGTGATTGAAAGTAAGTACTTGAACATTCGTATATGTTGAACTTGGAGAGGAAAAATGGTTAGTACTTTTTGATAACATTTGATAAGGTGTTGTTGCTTAGCAACCAAATATAATTGAATAAAAAATAGATTGTTTTAGATTAACAATAATTGAAAGATCTTTGTTTTAATGTTGCAATACTTATTCTATTTAATGGAACATAATGGCAAAACGTCATATTATTAGAAAATGATGGACAAGTATATAAAGTACGAACTTTTCATTTGATGACCTTTGACCTTAATTCTCTTCATCATATTTTTGTTAAAAACCTTTTAAAATGATTAAGATCTATTTAAAGATTATATTTTTAAAATAATGTGACATTTACTAATCATCATGGATTGTAATTACGTTTAAATTGTGTCGAATGGATGCAGAAAGGCAAATTATGGTCAAAATTGTACTATGAGTGTTGTTACATAGCAACCAAAAATATTTGTTTGTCAATAAAATTGATTAGTTTGATTTTGTTCTTTTTGTAGTATATTAAGAGGCACATTAGCTCATACATTTAGAATTTCCTATTTTTGACTCTAATCTAGTGAGAGGGGTCGTAATATATATATTTCAGAGAAAAAAGATTGCAAAAATGTGCACTTATATGACCTTTGACCCCGTAGATCTATTTGAGGTCATGGAATACATTGACAAATTTTATAAGAAATTGTTCCCTGTCCAATTCCTAACAAAATTACATGTCATATGCCTACCCCAAATTGTGATCCATGCAGATTTAAATCGATTTAAAAATATTGTCATTTAGTCTTTAAAAACTTCTAAAATGTGCCGGTAGAGAAAGGGTTAAGAAAATAATAAAATAAAATGTGCTCCCCTACCTATAATGCCCATGCATGTATTATTTATTAAATGTATATATAAAAGCCTTTTGTCTTTATATTTTTGTATACCATTGCATAATGGTGATGACATCCAATAAATTGAATTAAGTACATGTAGTCTTGAAATATCACAAAGTATACAGTTGACAACGATTGAAATAAAAATACAGACGTTTTCTCGTTTATTCAGTAACTCAATAACTAAGTGCGCGTCTTCTGAATGAAAGTTGTAAAACAAACGTACTAGGTTTTGGTCAGTTATAACATAATACAGGGGTAAAATTCATCTAATCTCCACTAGCAATGGGTTTTGAGTCAACTGTGCCGTTGTGGACGAATAATCTCGGCTAGCGAATATGGAAAAAAAGCCTAAATAGTCCGCTTGCATTAACATGTATTATGAAGGTGAAATCGAAGAATTATCCAGTAAATCCAATGATGTTGCAGTATGTATAGCATGAATTTATTTTATTTTTGACTGAGAGGGAGATAGACAGCTAAGCACGTAACATCGTTTTAGAAGAAGGGGGGGGGGGGGGGGGGGGCTCATTCATTAGTCCTAACCCGGACTAGCCGAAAAATTTAACATGTAAGAAAACAAAATGGGAAATAAAAAAAAATATATCAGAATGAAAGGGGATGAATAACTAATCAGAAAGAAATTATACTTTAAAGATTTATACAGAACGTATTAAACTTCCCGTATCTGCATACATTCATGAATATTATAATCAATGATTACCACTTGGACTCTCTCTCTCTCTCTCTCTCTCTCTCTCTCTCTCTCTCTCTTGCTTTCATTATCTAATGCATCTAAAGATTAAATTAAAGATTTTAAAAATCGATAGCGTATATGAATAAAAGCAAATAATTCGTAAGTTATTTCTGCTTATATTGATATTAGTTTTTTTTTCATGAACTAGTTGCATTTGACACAGAGGATTTAGAATCGGAGAGAGTGTACTTTGAAAATTTGAAAGTTAAGGATTTAGCCATTAGCTTATAACGACCTACCCACTGCACGATTTAAGAAATTGAAGTCGGAAGGGGAAATTGAGACAGTTTTAGAATTTTACACAATTTAACCGGCAACATATCCCTTCTGATACATTAAAAATATAAATTATGTTAGCACGGGGCTCTATAAAGTTCAATCTGCAGTTTGGTCATACTTCGTCATTCAATAACTTATTCAAAATTAAAAAAAAAATGCTTGTCGGGTTAGCGGTACTATGATGTATGACTATAACAAAGACCTGTGTATAACTTGTACATTCCATGCAAATTCGAAGGGGTTTTCGCCTCAGTAGAACAATGGGGGTCAGCTAATCCGTGTATTTGAAATCAACAGAAGTGCTTAGCTTCTTGCGGAAAGTGTGAAATATATTGGGTCGGCGCAAGATACCCGTGATCTTAGATATCGCGCCGACCCAATATATTTCACACTTTTCATGAAAAGTCAAAACCCAGACTAGCTAACCGTAGTTTAGTTATACTGTGACAAAGACCCTAGTAATTTGCATGGTATATACTTATCATACAAAAATCATTGCATTATCCAGACACTCCCGATCAACATTTTTTTTATGAAAACCTCTATCAAAGTACATCGAACATAAGTCTCGGTCAAATGTAATTAACTCGGGATTTTAAAAATGAATCATTCGATGGTTTGTATTTTTACTTCTATTAATTACGTAATAAATTAATTCCAATTTGTTAATCATCGACAATTCTCTAATTTCTATATTGGATCAAGTTATATTTGTCAAGATGCATATCAACACAATATGATGGAAGTAATTATTCCCATCGCTATTTGTCAGAGAGAGAGAGAGAGAGAGAGAGAGAGAGAGAGAGAGAGAGAGCACATCGGTAATTATTAAATATCCCTATCACATGTTGTACATGTATGTTTTTCATTTACTGAATATACTAATTCGCATTCAAAACAGGAATTGCCTGCAAGTATACATTATTTAAACATAGAATTTAAGAATATTTTAACGAAGAAAGAAGACTAAAAGAAAAAAATTCAAAACCAGGTTTTCTTAAAAACATAATATATAGTGTTTGGTATCGTTGGAATTGGTTCAAAATGCTGAAAAACAATATAAGTATCAGGGGGGAAAATATTGACATTTTTTTCTTTTCTTAAAATTCCACCTTTATCTTGATTATTTGGCATGCGGCACATTTTCCCATCTCCCGCAAGGCGCCCGTGGCCAGAACAAAGCTTTTAGCAGCTGTGTGTATTCGCAAATAACACACACCGTGGAACACGGAGGACACGGTGTATCTCCGTGGATTTTCCACCGTGGTCTTTCCACGGTGGGGTGTATAAAACTCGTGTCGTGTACTGTAATATGATAGATAAAAACCAACATCTTCAATTTAAGAATAAAAATCGCGATAGGTCACATCGAATCCGACTTCAATAACATTGTCACCCTTAAGTAAAAATGTTATGATTTGCTTTCGATTACTTAGTGCACATGTGTTTTAGAAAGTGGAATTCAGTTTGTACATACATTATATATATATATATCTTGTAAACTTTATATCAATGGTTAATAAGTATACAAATGTACAATGCAATGAATTCAACCGTTTAATTTTTTTTATCATTTGCATATTGTATTTAGATACTTTTAAATAGATCAATACCGGTAATACAATTTAACCACATATAATGATTGAAAATTAAAATTTGAACATCGTTGATAATAATTACTGTTATTATAAAAATGATTTATATTCTGTTTAAATTCGATAAGATAATATCTGCATTGTTGACTTATCATGATGATTGATTGCACACGTGATTGTACCCATACATGAAAATATTTTAAAGACACCTGTCAACATTTAGAGAGGGGTATCAAGGAAGCCGATGTCGCCTGAGATGGAGACCTATAGGGTGGGTTCCTTGTCATGTTCCCTGTATACTAGTAAATGTACAGTACCCGCAACGTTATTCTTGACATGATAAACGATAGAACACGATACACGCACGATAGGATAGGATACACGCACGATACGATAGGATACACGCACGATACGATAGGATACACGGTAAACCTGATAAACGCAAAACCTGATAAACGATCTTCACGATAGACCTGATAAACGCAAAACACGATAAACGATCTTCACGATAAACGGAAAACCTGATAGAAATGTTGTAAATTTAGAAACAATTTAGACAGAACGAAAGTTTGATACGTACAAAATAATTTCATTATGTTGATAATAATATTGAAGGATTTCAATACTTAATATATACCTAAAGCATATAATGTAATTATCCACGGTTGTACGTTTATTTTTTTTAAATTCTATTTATGTTTTCTTTAACGTCATTACAGCTAAAATCCGGAAGCTAAACTATATACGGTATTGAATTCATTATTTGATATCTATATGAATTTTCTCAGCCAATGATTCTAAAACGTATATTGTCACCTTGAATGTTTAATATATGAATCATAAATGGAGTGATTGATTTTTATCTTGCTTAACGTCACCATGACCGGTGAAGAGCTTTTAAATTTAGGCTTATGCTCGGCAATTACGGCCATTGAGCAGTGAGGGTTTTTTAGCGTGCCACACCTACCGTGACACGGGGCGTCTGTTTTTAAGGTCATCTCCGAGGACCCGTGGTATTCACACTTGATACCGAGTGTTTAGCAATTAAACAGGGAATTAACAAAATGGAATATAATGTAGTGATATCATGCTTCAATAGCTCTCTTATTCTGTTGTCTATTATCTTGGATATCAAATAAAACTAAGTAATATTTTGTGTGTAGCGAGGAGGGGGGTTATTTTGCATCAAGCTCTGAGTTCACCGCTCTTTCAACAACTACAATTATTTTCATAATGACCGCTTTAAATTCAATCCACTGCACTACACCATATGCTCATATGTTAGATATTTCTACACTATGAGTAATAATTGATAGTCATAAGTAATTGGAACATATTCATATGAATTGATATTTTGTTAACAAAAAATAAATAAACTATTAAAAACATAAACGAAACCCGGCTTGATTTAAAGTCGCAATTTAGAAACGCTTTAAATTAAATGTTTGTGTTTAGCATGTAAAAAAATTCAAATAATCATCAAAACCGGCATACATTTCCAGTATCTACACGTACGACTATTGGTATATGTGTACATGTACAAATAAAAAAAAAAACAACGATGACAGCTGAATCGTGCCCAATTGAGCAGAACTTTGGGAGATGCAATATACCCTTGCACTCTTTTAAAACTTAATCTTCTAAATGTGTGAAATACAATGCCCCTGAGAATGTTTACTGTCAAAACACGGGTGATACACAAAATCAGATAGATAAGAACGCGCACAAGTTCAGCAGTTGGTATATAAGTTGAATACAGGTGAACAAAATCGGAAGAAAAAGAACCATTATTAAAATATATGTGATAAACAATGTAATTTACTGATTTTTCCTTTCAGATCGGAACTTTCTATTTCTCTGTTAGTGTTAATTACAAATAATTGTTTCTAGACAAGGAACTGTTTATGAACTCCAGATGAAGGAGCTTTCAGTTTTATTGTCCTCGGTTTGCTCGGCAAACCACTGCCTACTTTCCAGACAGAATGACATTGCGATAAATTTTCACCCTCTCTGGACAGACATATAGCTCTTTTTCTGCTTTAAAATCAACAGCTTTATGTTCTCCTTCAAATATACTGTCTTTCCTCGATTCCTAAAAATAGCTTCTTTAACAAAACGAATAAAGCTTTCGGAAAGTATCTTACTTTTTCATTAGATTTAATATACGATCCCGATAGTTTCCGAAGCTACACGATAAACGATTTTCACGATAAACGGAAAACCCGATACACGCATAATACGATACACGATAGACCTGATAAACGCAAAACACGATAGAAAACGGAAAACCTGATACACGATAGGATAGGATACACGCACGATACGATAGGATACACGCACGATACGATAGGATACACGCACGATAGAACACGATAGGAATGTCAAGAATAACGTTGCGGGTACTGTACACTGTTGTATTTGCAACTCCTAGTGTTTCGATCAGTTCAAACCTATTTTAAAATTTGAAAATGACAAAAACCACTTAAATATTAACTCACAAGCGATTATTTCCATTTTAATTTTTCAAAACTTTCACTCAAACATGCCAAAATCATGCTACATAAATATATCTTATAATTCAACATTTTGTTTCAAAATCTCTAAATGATAAATTCAAAATAAAACACTGTATGTGTTCCTTTTCATGAACAGTGCCATTATCCTTATTTCCCTATTTCTGTCTCAAAATAGAAAAAAAAATAATTTTACATAATTGTGCGTTATTCCTACATATCTAGTGTTACATATACTTAAGTTTGTTAGGTGATCAACATTGCACGTAAATATGAGGAAAACGAACTGTGGTCAATGAAAACATAGAGATAAACAGCAGAGAGGAATTTCATCAATGGTGTAACGAATGAATCACTGAGAGTGGGAAAAACACGGAACACCAGAATCACCATAATTAAAATTTAAATCTAATTGTCTTTACATGACACACAGCAAGATGGAGTTCTCACCTTTGGATGAATTACAGCATTCATATGATTGATGAGTTAAAGGTTACTGATGATATTAAAATGTTACATCATTAGGTGAATTTTTGTTTACCTGTATCATGCCAATTATGGAACCGCTCTTTATATACTGATTTAATTAGGTTTACTCCATTGATCGGATCACTATAGTGGTATTATAGCGACTGTGACCTTTTAACAGGGGATGCTTGTTTCTTTTAGGCACCTGATCCCACATTTGAATGTTCGTTAACTCCATGTCTTTTATAAACATATAGGAAGAAATTAGTTCACATGAAGGCATAAGTTGCAAGTCAACAGGTGATACTTACACCCTCTAAGAAGACTGTCTCAACTTTGGAGTTTACAGGGAAAACTGTTTGCCCTGCTCTCGCTTTTGAATAATTTACAGGATTATGTGATTGATGGATAATTTCATTCTTTATCTTTTTCGTTTTAAGACTCTTACTATGTCATTGAAAGATAAAATGATAAAAAAAAAGATAACGGTACCAGAAATAGAATAAGAATGCTTAATTTAGAGTGGGATTACCTGGAAACATTAGAGGGGGTCTGGTGTCTAGGAGGGGTAAACATCACCTGTTGATCGGTCACACCCGCCATTATACCTATTTACCTTGATTATGCAATGAGTGTGCGACACTGCTTTGGGACTAATATTCAAATGTACATATGTACACAGATTATCCTTGATTTGGCATTTCAATTTCCAATACCAGTTTTAATATTCTTTGAATGTTTAATGTTACACAAATTATATTAAGGTTTTTATTCCCAAAGCATGCGATTGTATTCAAACGATTCATTTGCATTAGAAAACCAACTTGCAGGATATGTGTGCAGTGAATTTTAGCGAACATAGATAAAAAGGATGAATGGGCAAATGAATAACGCACTTTAAATCCATAAAATTGTGTAGGACATATATATGTGAATATGTAACATATGTTCTCACAAGTATATTCGTCGTACCATTTTTACAGTATGTATAGTAAGCGGTAGAAATAGAGGTTTGGTTTGCAAAACATGTCTTAGGTATATGAAATGCATATTGAATATATATTCAAGAAGAATGCCATTTCACGATTTCGAATTTATAACCAATGACCTAAATCACATTATTTCTAATAAAATTAATTATAAGATGATGTAAAAATGCTGTCATTTCATAATTTTAGTGAATCGTGTATCAAGGTATGGGGATATGGTATATATTTCATGCCATTTACATTGTCGTTTGAAACAGAAAATGATGTTTTAAAATGTACATATTCTTGATAACTACCAATATGTACAAATTAATCAACCGTATTTAAAGTAATTGATATTCATTTCAATATCTATATGTTTCGTCAATTTGCCAACGGATCAAAGATTTAATTTTGTAACGTTGTCATCTTATTATACATAAACCTTGCGTCTGTGAATCGTGATTATTTCCCTGCTAACCTGGACTATAATCACTGCAATAATGAAATGCACTGAAGTGTTAGTTGATTCAACACGCAAGAGCAAGGGCACAAAATTTGCCTTTAAATTTGACATTCAAATACATAATATATCGTTTATTGAACCGTAATCATTTTCATTCATATGTCGATGAACGGGAAAGATAATGAACAATAATCAATCTCATAAATCCAAATAGAAAATTGGGCAGACATATATCCCTGGACACACCAGAGATGAGATAGGTACCGAGGAGGAGTAAATATCCCTTTTCAACCTGTCACACCTTCTGTAAGCCCTATTTTCCCATTAAACTTTAAATATTACTCCTCCTAGGCATCTGACCCCACCTCCGATGTGACCAGGTGTCATATTGTTTCCTACTCTGCATTTAGTTTTAAACCTTTATATGATTTTTAAAATTATTGTTCCTTATCTTTACCTTTTCGTTTTATGTTGAGATAAATAAATTTTGAAAAATGCAATATCGTAACAAATGAAACTTATGTTCCTGTTTTACATTGAAGGGACTTTAAAAAGCTGTTCAGTTTCAGTGCAAATATTACATGCCGTACATGTTATTCATTTGTAGTGCAAGCAAATGAATCCATATAAAGGTACTTACAGATTCTTTAAACTCGCCAGTTGATCAACTGTTCCAATCTGTAACGTTGTTAGTTTATTGTTACTCAGGTATCTGAATGATAAAAAAAATCCTGATTAACCTCAGTTGATTAACTTTACAATGGTACGGTTATTTTGCAAGTTGATTCAATATGCAAGACAATATTGTTTTCACAAAATGCCACTTTGAACACCACGTTCAGGTACATTAAGGGTGATTCATTTACTATCAACATTAATTATCAACTCGATATGTAGATTACATATACTGCAGAAACCTCTTAATAAAATATTCAGCAATTTTGAGATTCGAAAGAAAATCACATGATAAGATAGCTTTGGTCATTTTTGTTGTTGCATTATCATTGAAGTATCTAATGAAATAACGGAACAGTTTAAATGAACATGTCATTTAACATCATGATCAAACAAAATACGTAATGGCGACATCAAAGATGACTGTTGAAACACCTGTAACATCAACTTGTTTGCCAGTAGCTTGTCACGATTTAAAAATAAATAATCATATACATAACTGAATCGGTTGAGACATATATACCTCACATGCAAGTGATAATGGAATGTTACTGCATAAATATGGTAAGTTGAGGATGGATAATCGGAAATCACACCATTTTTCACAAAGTTGCATCGTCAGTTTGTCGCTAACATCTATGTTCAAGAAAATAGCCAAATATGACGAAAATATGAGACAATCCGTTGTATCTTTTATTTCAAGTTCACTGGGATATATCAAATCAGCACATGCATGATAATGAACATTGTTTATAGATAGAACGTTGGGCATAGATATAAATGTTGAGTGAAGGACACTACAAAGACATTATTTTTATTAGTATGGACGTTTTGGAATAAATTCAGCCTCGTAAACAGATCAACTAATAAATAAGTGTAATTTGTGCTAATGGAAATGTCAAAGGATTATTGTAAAACTTGATCCCTAAACACCCCACGACATTGCCAAGGTGAAACTCAAGCAGGTTTTTCAGCAACAACTTCAGAGTAGTTCTAGCAAGAATCAGAATGATGTTTCACACAGTGATTTTTTAATGTCTTTTCAAAATATATGAACATCTCCGTCTTCCATTTCTATTAAATAAACAGCTGTTTATACTTTCAAAATGACTAGTCTTTTGTATCGTGAGTAATGTGCACGTAAGGTGTTGAAAAGTAGCACGTTTTCATTCTGTTGATTTGGGAACAGTTTGATGAGTTCAAATTTACTTAAAGTTCTTAAAACATTTTAAAATCGACGTTTGATTTACATTACTTCTGAAATAGTTCATGCTATAATACATTTCAAGTGTTTCCTTCACAGCAGTCAGTATTTATTAAAGGAACAAAGCTAGGGGCTTGGTATAGCATTTACTAGATCCAGCAGCATCGGGACATATTTTCTACATGTTTTCAAAGGTGAGTACTATGAGCAATATATTTTGCCATTGATATTGATGCGAATTTTCTGTATCATAAAAGACATAGCTAGAAATTGTTGCACCAGGTATAGCCGGACTAAATGGGCAAATAAAGAAATTGATCTTGTGTATTCACTGACAGGTAGAACAAATTATTGTACACAGCTTTCAGGTTTCATAAATTATTTCGTCGCATGATGTTTTTTTTTCATATTTCAAGCTTCGTTTGTGAACACTGCATGTATCTAATGACAAGTTGCGATTTCTACAATTTTAAAGGACTGCGATGACAAAAACGTTTCTACTGCTTCGTCATGAGTCCAGTGACATTGAAATGACAATCATGCCGTCACATTATTCTATTGAGAAGAAAAATGACGAAACAATTGGTATGGGATACTTTCTAAAACACCCACCCTATGACAGGCTGTATTTTCAAATATAATCATTATAAGGATAATATAATTTACGAAATGTTGACTTTTAATTAAATGAGACTGTTGAAACCCCTGTGATATCAACTGATATATTCCAAGCCTGCCTTGATTAAAAATTCATCATTTGCAGAACACACTCTTGCGCAGTGGATCAGTTGAGATACATAAACGCCGAATTTAGGTGAGAATATAGGTACTACCGTAAAGATGGCGATGGAAACGTTGAAGTTGATAACCTTTAAAGTGTACTTTCAGTAACACATTAAAAAACGAAGTATCAACATATATGAGAAATGTGGAAGATTCTGTCCCTCCTTTCATTGCTAATTCAATGAGTTATATTGAAGGGGCAGATGCATGACAGCGAATGTTGTCTATAGATAGAAAAAATACACAGACCTGTGTAATTAGATATTTTAAGGCTATGTGATGTTTTTTCTTGTAATGGAGAGTTTTTAAATGTACTTGGAAATAATGAGTGTAATGAATTGTGGTGAATAATATATATATGGTACGGCTGAAAAATGTATATGTTGAACGAATGAACACCATAAATAAAATATAGTAATAAAATGATACATGGCATACGTATGGGAATAGGTGACAAATACAGGTATCAAACATATTTTAAGGTCTGCACATTAGGCGGTTGAAATGCAGGTGTGATTTGCAATGTATGTGCCATGCCTGTGGAATTTAAATTGCACATTTATTTCAGAACAATGCGATATAGTCTGAATGACCTGAAGTGCATTACTTATATAAACATAATTTATGAAATTATACATAACTTTAGTCATTTCATTATTTAAATAAAGACAAACATGCATTAGAATACACACGATATAGTTTTTTCCATGTAATTTACAGTGTCAAATTTTCATAGTGTTGCTTACTCTCAGTTTATACCAATCATTTAGTTGTATTACAACTATCCAGAAATATAGGATCTCTAAATTCGCCAACATATCAAATTTGTCATTCTGTACCGTTGTTATCTTATTGTTTGTGAGGTCTCTGAATCGTAAAGATGTCCTGATTAACCTTTATTGATTGTGAGCTCACTGAATCCTAAAGATGTCCTGATTAACCTTTATTGATCATCGCCATAATGATAAGATATCACATTTTCTAAATTGATTCAATGCACGAGAACATAGTGTTTGAACAAAATATTACTTTAACCAAGACATTTAGATAGATCAATGCTGATTTATCTATTATCCAACAATAATAATTTTCATTGATATGTCGATTAGATATACCGTGCTCCAGTTATCTCCGAATAAAGAAGCTCATGTTCTCCACACTCTGTTTCATATTTAGATGTTTTATTTCCTGTATTATACAGAAATGATGATGACAAACTACCATATGACCCCAATGATAAATTATTAATTCAGATTATCCACTATCACCATATATTTAGGAATATTCCATTAACTCCCAGGCATTGTATCCACCTATTCCGGTGTTACATCGCGTGCTCAATTTGGTTTGCAGACCTGTGGTTCTGAATTAAAACAAGTTTTCAAAGTATAATTTCAAACGAAAGGATGTATATGAGACAGCACCTTGTATGCAAATTTGCTTTGAAATGGCACTACCGATCCTATATTTACGCATTTTATATCAAAGTATGAAAGTATTTTATGTACTCAATTTTAGATCATTTTGGCACTATTTTCTTCAATATATTTTGTGCTTTTAGGAAAGGTGGTATATCACCCAGTCTAAAAATAAATGGTGATTTTGACAAAATGCATATTTCTAGTCTTTACGTGATATGCACACTGTTTTTAAAAAATTGTTTGTAGTAGTTTCCATTTCACATGTAACTGTACTTGCTATTTAGAAAGTAATTTCTTCAATGAAATTTGTTCTTTAGGGAAAGTTCCCTGTCACCTAATCTGAGAATTAGTACTCATTTTGATAAAATACATGTCGTCAGGCTCTATTTGATAAACGCATGTTCCTTCGAAAGTTGTTTCCAGTAGTTTGTAATTTAGATTTAACTCTACTGCTGAAAGCATTACCAAAAACAAAAACAAAACACAACAAAAACAACACACAATTCAGAAGCTGGTGATCTATTAAATACAAATCAGGAAACGCATCAAATTCGGTTAAACTTGTAATTCCACGAAGATGTATTCTATATATCCGTATTTGTAAAACCTAAGGTGACTGAAGGGGTTTTAAAAAAATCTTTTCTATTTTAAATAGTTATAAAGGTATGTAAAATCGATTCTCTATTCCTTTTTCAAATCTCCCAATGTCTCCAGGAAAAGAATTTTATCTACGTTGGTAGATATACAGACCGCAAAACATATAACTACACCTATGGAACGGTGAACAAACTTTGGACGGTTTTAGGAACAAACGGTTTTGTTTTGAGAACGAACGCAGAACGATGGGAACAGAACAATTTTTAGTGAGAACGGAGCGGTTCTTTTGGAGAACGGAACGCGTTGCAACAGGATGGGAACGGACGGTATGGTGTTGATTTCAAAATCTGCATCTCACACGCTGTCGGTACTTTTTATTCAATATTCATAGACATTGAGGAAACGGGGAAGTTTTTTGCCAAAATAAATCTTTATTTCATTGAAATTATGAATATTTAAAAATAGCAGTAACGTGGATGAACGTATATTAATACATGCAGTATTATGCGCCTTGGATTCCACATGGGGATATTTACAAGCATCTAATATAATAAATAAAAAGCAATACCTTTAATTTAAAAAAAAAATTGCGTAAGGTCCAATCGAATCCGACTTCAATGACATTGTTACCCTTCAGTAAACGTGTTATGATTTTTTTCGATTACTTATTGAAGATGTGTTTTTGAAAGTGGAATTCAGTTTGTACATACATTACATATATTTCTACTAAACTTTAAATCAATGATTGATAATTTTATAAATGTACATTACAATGAATAAAGTGCACACAACCATTTGATTTTTTTTTTTATCGCTTGCATACTGTATTTAGATGCTTTTATAATAGATCAATACAGGTTAATACAATTTAACTACAAATAAAGATTGATAATCAAAATCTGAACATCGTTAATAATAATTATTGTTATCATAAAAATAATTTGTTTTCTGTTTGAATTCGATAAGGTAATGTCTTCATTGTTTCAACGAACAGGGTGACGTATCATGATGATTGATTGCACACGTGATTGTACCAATTCAGTACAAACACATGAAAAGACTTCAAACACACCTGTCAAAATTTAGAGAGGGTTATCAAGGAAGCCAATGTCACCCGAGACGGAGACCTATAGGGTGGGATCCTAGTCATTTTCCCCGTAGACTAGTAAATGCACAGTTATTTTTGCGACTCCTAGTGTTTCGATCATTTCATGCCTATTTTAAAGTTTGAAGACGACAAAAACCACTTAAATATTAACACACAAGTGATTATTTCCATTTTAATTTCCCAACACTTTCACTTAAACATACCAAAGTCATACTAGTCTAGAACAAGAACTACTTAAATAGATCTTATAATTCAACATTTTGCTTCAAAATCCGCAAATTGATCAACTCAAGTATGCTGATTTCAATTCAAAATCGTTGGTAAAGGTTGATTTACCTTTAATCCCAAAATAAAATTATTTTCTAATGTGTGGTGGTCAATTTGTACTTCATCTGTAAACTTTTATCAATTTAAACTACGAAAAGTCCAGCCTTGTGCAAATTTCAAAATATTGAGTAAAATGAAGAGGAATTAGTTTAGTCTTCTATTTTGACCAAACATTATGTTAACCCGCAATGACTGACTGACGCGCAAATTCCAAATGACCATTCAGGAACAAATCGTTGGAGCGAACGGACGGATTAGATATAAATAGGAATTATTTGGCCTAAAAACAGAGCACATTAATCTTGGAACGATATGCTGAATGATGTAAATGGAACATTTTGTTGTGGGAGCGGAACGATTATTTTCTTTTAGCTGACCTGCTTTTATTTTCTGATGAAGATGAGTTTGTTCAAAAACTTCTATATGAGAAGAAAAAAATTATCCTGTTAATTTTAACTTGACATTTAGAAAAATTGACAATGTGTTGTCTATTAACAATAATCATTTTCATTTATATGGCGATCCCATATATCCCTGTGAACTAGAGATAGAAAAAAAAAAACAGCACGTAGTTCACCACATCTACTTTTGATTAGGTACATGATTTCAAATGGATATTAACGGCAAAATAACAGCTCTATTTTATGACAAAGAATATAAAAATAGGTCAGCTAACAAAGGTGCACAGTCCATGCCAATGGGAATTCCAACATACTGTCCAAAGATCTGATCACCAAGACGTTGTCATAGAGGAACTCGAGCATTTTTGTTTAAATTTTAACTTTAAAGTTATTGTGTATGGAATCAAAATGGTGTTTAGCGAAATGATGTTTGGAGGACTGAACACTAGATACGAATATTTCCTTTTCCTTTTATATTGAAGAAGCAACTGTTTATGACGTCAAAATGTCTAGTCTTTCATTTATCGTGAGGAATAGTTGTATAACGTGTTGACATATATACGTGTCGATGTTGTTGATCTGGGAAACGTTTTGTGATTTAAAATTTCCTAAAAGTTTTAAAAGTTGTTTAAGAATCGACGAATGATTTCCTGGCATATGTTGTAGCAAAGTATGAAAGGTAACAATCAGTCTCATAAATCCTACAGGGAGTATGCTTGAAGTTTCTTCTTCGAAGCTGCCATGTTTTCGTGAGGATCAAAGAAATGCACTTGATAGAACATTTACTGGGTCCAGCAATGCATATATGTTTGTAAGGGTTTTGTCAAGTTTAGGAATCCAGTATACATATTGTAATTCGTATACATATATCCCATTCACTGGGATACTAAATGTGTCTAAAAGAAAAACATGGCATTGAAGAATTTCATCTGTTGAAAGAGTAGTTAGAGTATAAGTACGATTATCGAATGGAGAATTGATGTCTCATCTAAACTAAAGTATCACACATCATAACGTAGTCCGGTATCAATAACGCATACGATAGTACATGCACTATAATGATTCATGAGATGGTCAATGATTGTATTTCAAGTGACTGATGTTGTGGTGTATGATGATCTGAAAGACATTTTGAATCATTGACATGATGACGTAAACGAATCGAGAATATCATCAAATCCAAACAAGTTTTGATTAATTCCTCTGATTGAAAATATTCACTTGTCATACAAAT
Organism: Ostrea edulis; assembly: GCF_947568905.1. Taxonomy (NCBI): domain Eukaryota; kingdom Metazoa; phylum Mollusca; class Bivalvia; order Ostreida; family Ostreidae; genus Ostrea; species Ostrea edulis. Next base: position 38,482,553 of record NC_079173.1, read on the forward strand.
AATCGGTATAGGTATCAATCTACTTAGAATGTCTTGAGATTTGTCGATGCATCACAAATTCCAGTCGGTAATGTTGTTATTCTATTTTTATTTAGAATCGTAAAAAATCCACTTTAGCCTTGATTGATCAACGCTTCAATGATGGAATACTTTATTTTGTTAACTGATTCAATATGAATATCTATTTTTAGCCATTATAATTTTCGTTCATGTTGATTAGAAATTATCCAGTCAACTTGAAATAAGAACACCATAGTCCTTTCCCCATTTTTTTAACATTCGGATCTTTATCTTTACAGAATACCGAGGATTTTGTATCATTGTCATGCGTTTTCTAATATATTCTTTTCTTGAAATTACTCTCATTGTTATGGTGTATATGTTGTACGAATAATTGATGTCTCTATAGAAACACGTATAGTCTAGATATTCGATATACCATCACTGACATATACGACAATACATGCACTATAAAGATTCCTGAAATGAATATTGATTCATACGTGTAGGAGGATCTGAATCAGAATTTGTAGCACATTAAAATCCTTTGTTCACAATCACTCTCATTTACATTAACATGATTCATCTGTTATACAGATAACTTGTATCTATATAGATATACTTAAAATGTATCTAGATTCATCAGTGCATCACATATTCTGTTCGATAACCTTGGTGTTCCATTGAAACCCGGACCTCTGAATCGTAAAAATATCCTTTTCAACTCTGTTTGATGAACGCTACAATGCTTAAACAAACTATTCTGTAAACTGATTCAATATACGAAAACGTGGTATTTGCACTACACATGGCTTTGAATACTTTAAATACGGGGCACCAATTTGGTCTTGTTCTTTTTGTAAACCGAATTCTGTCAGCAAAGAATAAATTGATGTGATACCAAAATATGCTATATATACTTATTTTATGCAAACATATTTTCTAATGGCAAAAGAAAACTTTGTTATATGAAATTACCTTTCATTTGCCAATAAAAAAAAAAGATTTTTGTCCTAACAGAATTCAATTGTGTCCATTAGGTATGCAAACATGAACTTATTATGTAATACAAAATAGACCTTTGTTATCTAATTTGCTAATTATACATTAAATGTCAGTTTTATGGGTAAACATTGAATGCGTTCACACTCTGTAGACGTCAAATGAGGCTTTGTACTCAAAATCCATTTGTGTATACACAAAATTGAGTCATGTTTAATAGTGTAATGATTGCGTGTATAATCAACAAATATTTACTTACTATCATAGTATCCAAGCCTGATTAATCTTTAACAAAGAAAGGGCTAAATGAAAGAGTCTACCAATCGTTGATTGCCTTTCAAGTAAATGTGACAAAAATGAATTGTCATAAGAAAATGGCATTTGTCTAAAGAAAGTATGTTTGTCATTCCTCCACTGAAGGAATGTCAATACATAATTTCCTGTTTAATGTCAGCATTTCGAAATGTATATGGTCGTTATAATGATCTAGTTTACAATACAACCTAGCAATGGATGACATGTTCTCTGACGTCTTTCATACCAATTGTTACACCGTTCTTGGCACACTTATTTAATTTTTTTTTAAATTTAAAACCTGATCGAGAAATGGGTCTCATAGAGGGTGTAATCAGTCGACAGAGAATGCTTATTCCTCCTAGACAAGGATCGCACCTCTGGTGTATCGAGTGGTCCGTATTTTTCCAACTATTCATTTTGTATTCCTGATAAAAGTTATAAGATTGATCACTGTTCGTTATCTTTACCTGTCATACTTGAATGTATCATTTGTAAAAATATAGTTTTGTAATTTTCGTTATAATAATTTTTTTTTTATAGTTTTGTAATTATTTTTCAACATTGTGTAAATAATTCATGGTGTATCTTCATAATATATGCATGTAATATAGAGTTACAGAAGTGTTTATTTCTTTTAGAGAGAGAAAGAAAGAAAAAAAGAAGGGAAAGAGAAAGAGCTATGAAAATAGTCAAGATTATTTGATACATATCAAATAGTCCACAATTAATTAAGATTGGCTAATACAGTTCGTACCGTTTACGAAATAAACCTGGTTCGAACTATCTTGCCTCTTACAATTCCGCCTAACGGGGAACGAGTTAACTTTTCATTCTGCTCAAACCTTAGATTCAACACATTGGAAACACATTGGAAAAAATGATTTGCTTAATGACAATCCATTGCCATCGAGCTAATTTATTAACATCGTGCAATCGTATACACAGCCAAACAATCCTTTATCAGTGCAGCAACAGGATGAAGCCAAAAAAAAAAGGGACAGATAGAAGCAATACCGATCGATTGGATTTTGATTTGTTTTGTCCATGGTGAAGATAACAAACTGTGACCTATCTAATTCCTATAAGCAATACAATAAAACATCTCTTCCAACAATGGAATCGTGACCACTGTCGGCGATGGGTTGTTAAACTTTGGCCTGAGTTGGGCGTTTTCTCGGCCACTTAGCGGGGAGCCTCAGCCTCAGCGATTTTTATCGTGCCACCTGTGACTCGGACCCGCGGTTTAATTTGACGACATGTTACAACTGCGATGGGTGCTGTGGACCTTTCTATCCTGGATCCCCACGGGACTTTAGTCCGAGACTATGAGGGCAAGGCAGTGAAGCACGGCAACGTTATGGCCACCCCCTCTTTTAAATGCATGAGGTACCCATTCACCCGGTGATGGAGGTTTAATCCCGGGCGAACGCTACTAGCCTTTCTCAAGGTCAACCTGAATAGAATCGTCACCAGTGTCGGCGATGGGTTTCCAAATTTTGGCCTGTACTCGGCCGCTTTGTGGGAAGCGATTTTTATCGTGCCACCACACACGGACCTTTCTAACCGGGATCTCCACGGGACTGGAGCTCGAGACCAGGACGGCATACCAGCCAGGCAGTGAAGCACGACAACGCTGGTCCTCCCCCTCCCCTGAAGACAGGAGGTACCTATTCAGCCGGCGATAGTCGTCTAATCTCTGACGAAGGCTACCATCCCTTCTCAAGGTCAACATGGTGAGTCGCTACATTTTTTTTATATTCCTTAATATTCACTTAGCTCAAATTCTACCGGCTGTCGTAAAGCACTCGCACAACATAGCCCATAGGGCGATACCATACTCAGACTTAATTTCTGTATGCAGCCGCCATATGTAAATTCATATCCTGGTCATGTTCTACACCACCTAATATACCTAGCATTGCCGGTGCTCTATCATTATGTATCCCAATGGCAAACCTATGGCACAATTTTGATTGTATCTATTTGGCCAAAATGCCATTCATGATTCAAGGTACTTGGTTAACGTAGGTTTCATGACTTTTCATAGGCATGGCTAGCGAGTCGGTCAAGCAAAGGGCACCAGATAGTCACATCATGCTACAAATTCCAAGGCTTGCTTACTCTTAATTCGTCCCATTCTGTAATCAGTTCATTATGTCGCGTTACTTGTTTTATTCAATTACATGTCATACACAGATGAACCTGGATAACGTTCAGGTATACCTGATTTTGCCATGTCGGCACTGCATAGACCAGGGGCTCGGACCTCAACCTACCACGAGGTTCAATTGCAATGTGGCCATTATTGGGCCCAAGTTTCAGGGTAGGCATTGCTATTCACGGCCACTGGGGTTCACGGGTTTTTACTACGCACAATCATAATTTTAGGTACCAAGGACCTCATCGGTCAATTTACGCAGTTATTAACTTCATAGTACTTATCTATTATTAACATCCCTATGCAATTACGTGGTATTCTTGCTATTTCAGCAATTTGCCTCTTTTTAGTTTATGTAGTTTACAGATGATTCCGACAACGTACGTGACGTGGAGTGCTATATGCTATTTCGTACACACGTTTCAGGTTCGTGCTAGAACCAGCATCACAACGTACGAGTCGCAGTATATTCTCACCTTGTCGTTCTTTGGATATTTAGCAATTTCCAAAGCACAGAGACCCTAGTTCCATATCATTAGTTGCATTTAATTGCAGTTTTTGTTTCCGATAATTGTCCACAATCTCAATTTAAGTTCGGACTTGCAGATTGTCATCGGTTCGTTGTTGTTTATTCTCAATGTCAAGCCTAACCAAAAGTTATTGTTTGGTTAACTTTAAGTCAATCACACTCCATTCCATTTTCATGTAAATAATTGACTGGTTTTGTCTCAGATGTATTCGGCCTTGAATTTGTCTTTCCATAATTCATTCAATAGGCATTTATTGGAGTTTGTATGGTTCCAGCAGTCGAGAAACCACGTCAGGAAGTGTTATGTTTTGTTATCCAACTTTTCCCGAGGAGGCGTGGCTTTGAGGGTAGAGGCTTAGGGATGTTAATGGGCTGGGTCATTTTCGTATTTAGGCTCGAGTAATCGGTCTTAATTGTAATTCTTAGCTGAGTTTGGGTTAATTCTCACTGGCTCTGGAACGTTTGGATTAGTTTTCTAATTTATGAGGAATTTCCAGTCGAAAAAGTTTGCCCATTACAGTTTATTGTTTTATCTTAGGAATCGTCGAAAATGGTATTTAGCAATGTGCAATTCTGCTATCATTACCTTAGTTTTTACGGAAGCATTTGGGACTTGTAGTTTGATCTTTTTTGACGGAATTCAGACTTCAAAATTATTCTCGAATTTTCTGCTGAAACTCTTCACAATCAATCGTAATCCTTTAGCGGTATACCAGTTTCAGTTATGGGGCGTACTATTCCTTTAGTAGGACCGGGAGATGGTTTGTTAAATTGGTGTTTGGAAATTTTGTCCAAATTTTTGCTTTCCATCATAGGAGTTATTCAGAGCTGACAAGTCTTATAGTCCGCCTGAACTGCAACCACTTTGTTGTTAATCTTACGTCACCTTTGAGATTACACATTTTGAAATGGTCATTTCAGAATTCAGTCTAATTTTGGTCAGGAATCCTGAAGTCTTAGCTATTCCCTTGAAAAATCCAGGAAATTTATAATTTACAACTTTCATAATCACTATCAAAATTTGTCAATTCGGTGATACCAGTGACCTCTAGGTTAAGTCACCATGCTTGCTTGAGAGTACGCAAGGGGGTTCGAAGGGGGTAGCATAGAGATAAACGCTCTCCCATAGTGCCTCCAGGGGGGCTGGGTGACGGACGAGAGTGCACGTCGCCCACCCCGCAGAATTCGGATGACCTTGTTAATTTATTACCTTCGAGGTTACACTTTTTGCAATGATCAACTTCACAATTTAATCTTACTGGTCGGAAATCCTGAAAGTCTTAAATATTCCCACGAAAATTACAGGAAATGCAGGTAATCTTCAAGTTGAGAGCGATTACCGAAATGTGTCAATTTGGTGATAACTTGGTCTTAGTAACCATTGCTTGAGAGTGCACAGGGGGTTCGGAGAGGGGAGCGTAGAGATAAATGTTCTCCCCTAGCGCCTGTGGGCCCTGGGCGATGACGAGGGTGCACGTCGCCCATCCCACTGTTTAAGTGCCTCCAATTTCAAGTATGCATGAAGAAAAACGGAAACAAACATACAAATATAAATTTTTGTGGGGGACATTGTCCCAATGTCTGTGGCGGACTGGGGAGTGCGTTGGGGTAGTTGATCACTAATTCTGCGCCAAAACCGGCTCTCCTTCCATCTACTACTAAAGCAGGGGGCAGGTATTTCACGTGTACCCTCCAGACGACCATTAAACTAGGTCAAGGGTCAGTGGATATTCATAGAAAATACTAATTTCTTGCATAAGTTGCTAAAGTTTAATTCGTGGGGCTCTCAGCTAGTTCATAGCTGGGGCCACATCCACCTCCTACTAAGGGAGGGGATGCTACAGGCTGGTGCATGTTGTGACAACTGTAGGAGGGTCTACAAGCTTACTCCGCACTTGCTAATTAAACCAGGTAGCACGCAGGAGACCGGTGAGATGCGCAGAGATCTCTACCTCCCTTAGAACGTGGGGACTCGTTCAGGTTCGGGCACCTATGTCCACATAGGGCCCCCTTTGTTGCCCCTACTTTGGTAGTCAAACTGGCACACTGGCCGCCTCCCCAGTTCCCCACAAAAAGTTTGCATGCGACCCTTTCCACCATATATGTAAATTTGCATCCTGTTTCTGATCCAATTAATAAATATTAAACTTGTATCACTCTTGTCATTGCAGCTGCTAAGCAGCCTATGAGGGATTACAGGGCAGCCAGTTAAGCTTCGACACACCTACTGGTCTATTCAAATATTAGGTTAAGGTCACTATTCAATTCGGGTAGTAGGTCAGATGTCTTGCGGCTGGTTGTGCTGTATATTAAGTTTATTTTAGCACAATGGCTTCTCTAGGTAAATTTAACACACCCTAGGTCAGATCATGTTCATAAAGCCAATTCTTTTATTAATGGGTTCGATTTGTTCCAAAGGGCATCAAAATCATCAGTATCACCATTTTTATAAGAATTGAATTTTTGTGTTTCATACAATAACTTTAAAAATGATTTTGCAAAATGCACACTCAAATTTTTCTCTGTACAGTTTGCTGTATAAATATAATACTTTAACCAAAGGATGAGAATATTTTGTATATCTCTGTTTTTCTCAAGGATGCCTACCATAAATGACAGAATTCAATGTCGTCTAACGAAATTCAATCTCGTCTCACAATGCTAACTTTTCTCAGAATTTGCCTCAGTTGTCTTTGCAGGTTAGTTTATATAATCCATATTAATGTAGTTTGTTAACTACAGCCCATTGAGGTCAAATAAAGTTAATTTGTGTCCACCCAATATTAGATCTCGCGTTCGAAATCATAAAAGTCTCATATCACCCCAATATCAAACACGAGAATTAGATTCCCTTAACCACGATTTATCTTTGTTCTAACAATAATTCTCTATCATTTGTTGATTAGAAATTTTCTAATGAACTCGAATTAGGAACACCACATAATCTTCCACATTTGTTTTAGGTTTATATCGTTTTCATTACAGAACGGTTTCCGTTAATGGTAAACGAACAGTTTAACTTTTTGGCATATCAGATTTTAGGTTCTCTATCCCCAGCTTCCTATATATGTGCCTCCCAACTGATTCAATGTTAAACTGTAAATTTTGCTTTTGATTATTTTTTGTTGTAATTTTGCACAGACGAAAACACGTTTCCAAACTAAATCCTTACATGAAAAGAATATACGGTCGGTAATGTTTCATATGTAGAAATTTCTTCAAAATATATCCCAATATCAACTTACATTCACCGAATTTATTTCAAACTATGAAATGATTGCTATTTTGATAGTATTTTAATCAGAGCCTTTTGTGCTTTTAGGAAATGTGATCTATCAACTAATCTCAGAATAGATAGTTATTTGGGCAAAATGAATGTCTCAAAGTTTTAGTTCATCAACACGCAGTCGGCTTTGAAAAATGACTATAGTAGTTTATGATTCAAACTCGGTACTTACAATTTAATCACCAAAATAACATCAGAAACGAACAATGTAAAACATATAAATCAGGAAACACATCAGTTTGACCTACACATGTAATTCGTCAAAGGTGTACCTCACAATTCCGCATTTATAAAACTTAATATTACTGAGACTAGGTATAAGAGTTATGAGATTGACCACTGCTCGTTATCTTTGCCTTTTCATTCATAGCATTGTTGTTTTACAGCTTTGCTGATCTTCGACAAGAAGTGAATTTTATTTGCCTTTCTAAATATGAAATCTAATGAGTGTTTTTCCTATCTTCAGTAACCTTTATTTCAAGTGGTAATATTAGGAGCGTTTGGATCATATATATGACAGTTCCAAAGCTCCGTGTTTACCCTCTATAAACTTTATGTTTGATGGAAATGAAATTGATCTTTGTTCATTATCTTCACTTGTCAATTGATCACCGTTAGGAATCTTCACTTTTTATTTTGAATAATGAATCACACAATATGATTTACCGTGATATCAGATATACTATCATTGAGACAAACAAAAGCACATATACAATATTATGATATATAGGATAATCGACGGTTGTAATTCAAAGGAAATCATCAACAGGGAATGCTTACTCCTCCTAGGCACATGATTCCATCTCTGGTGTGTCCAGGGCTCCGTGTTGTCTGATCCCACCTCTGGTTTGTCCAGGGGTCCGTTTTTGCCCAACTATATATTTTGTATTGCTTATAGGAGTTATGAGATTTATCACCGTTCGTTATCTTCACCTTGTATTAATAAGAATATCATGATCAGCAATAGGTTTTGTATTATTTCTATGGTAAGGTACAACTATCAATAACGTTTTCAAATGTGTTCACTTTTCCTATAATTACTCTCATTAACATGATTCATTTAGTATACATACATATTGTAAACATTTAGATAGCATCACAGGACTACATTTGATAACGTTTGTATTTAACTCAGAATCGTAGAAAAAATATGATTAGTCTTAATCGGTGAACAGTAAATGCTGAAACACATTATTCTGGAAACGGATTCGTTGGGCGAGGAAATGGTACGTGCACTGAATACGGTTTTAAACACTAAAATTAGATCAATCAACTACTATTTATTTCTTTTCTAATAATAATATAACCATATGTCGATTCGAAATGATCCAGTTAATAAGACAGCCACATAATTTCCCTTTTTTTACATTTAGGTTTCTTTCGTTGCAGAACGGAAATGATAAGTGTATACGAAAACATTTTTTTTTGGGGGGGGGATGGGATAATCCCAGGTTTTCCACGGTCAGCCTCATTCAGTAATGTAAATGTGACAATCTTTCAATATCATCTGATTATCCTATTCATGCCTCCCAACAAATTCAATACACAGACTCATATTCTGCTTTTGATTAATTTGGTAAGTAATTTCTCACTGACTCAAAAACAAGTTTCCAAACTATAATTCTAAATCAAAATAGATGTACGGTTTGTAATACTTTTTATGCAAATCGTTAAAACACGTGACCCAAAGTCAAATAATAAACTACTGACCTATGTGTATCTCAAACTATAATAGAAGTGTTTACTCAATGTTAAACGATTTTGATGATATTTTCATCAATGTATTTTGTGGTTATAGGAAATGTGACTTATCACCTATTCTTACAATTAGCAAGTATGTTGACAAGACGCATTTTGCCTGTACCCATAGGTAGATACATAATCTAAATGCGTATCAAGATACGTAGGGTCAGTTCTCTATTCGTTTTTCAGGTTTACCCAATGCTGTTGAGAATATTGTTTTATCTACGTTGCTAAATGTAAATCTGCATCTTTTTACTCCAAAAATAATGTTTCAAACGCTGGATTTGATCTGTGGTATTTCCAGAGGTCCCTGGATAACCTTTTTTAAAGTTTGTAATTCATGGTTTTTTTTAAATTGATTACAGTTGATTATGTTCACTTGTTCATTGATCACAGTTTGACATCTTGACCTCATCATCTAAACTCAGCTATTGCACACTATGACTTATCGGGATGTGAGATATTGTACTTTTTTATCAGTGACGTATATGACAATACCTACACTTTAATTATCGATGAGGTAAGTAACAACGATTACTTCATTAGTCTATGCAAATATAATATAGATCATGTTTATTGACAGGGGATGTGAAAAATAGAAAATGCTTAGACATAGGGAATGGTTATTGTGACATTGAATTGCAAGTGCTAAAAATCATAAATACGGTAAGTACATCTAGTGATAGAATTGATATGTATTTCAGAACACATAATGTTTGTCCAGAAGCCAACATAACATAATGATGATCATGTCCTAAACCGTCAGCTGTGAAATCATGCTACGGGGGGAACTTCGTGAGTCGTACCAGATATATTACGCAAAGATGAATAGTTTGAAGTCTGCAGTGTTTGGGGGAACTATAAAGATCATGAATGATCTAGAGGAGGATTTACCAACATTGTCTACATTGATCTCTGGGATTTAAAAAATGCACACAAAATAAAATTTCTAAGCACGAAAATTCGAAATGATTCAGTCAACCCAAAAATTCGAATTTGCCAAATTATGCTAATTTGCAATAGGGATTTTGAACTAAGACTTCATAGAGTTATGCATGATACCAACAAAATCCTTGTAAGGATCACTCAAGGCAAGGGGGGTGGGTGGGTGTAAACTGCATCAGAGTGCACCTCAGGAAGTAACCCTTGTTATCAACAGGGTGCAGCAATAAAGAGGAAAGAATAAAGGGACACGATATTTTTTAATATGTGGACCTACAATTCACAAAATGTTGTTTTAATTAGAGAATTGCTGTATTAAGCGTACAGTGACCCGGGTCCTCCGTTTTAATGCTTACTCCTCTTAAGCATTTGTTCCCAAATCTGGTATATCCAGGGATCCCTGCTTCCCCAACTCTTAGTTTTATTTTCCTTATAGGATGTATTAGACAAATTTAATGACAAACGGGATAATTTCAGGTTTTCCGTCTATGTAGCAATAATCCTCCCTGAACCTTGTCATGGTATATAAATGTTCCAAATTATTCAATAGACAAACACATTTTGCTGATGATCAATTTGATTAGTAATTTTGCACAAACCCATAACAAGGTACTAAATTAAAATATGCAGGAATGACAAACTGCACATTTTTTTTACAACTATAATGCAATATTGAAAAGGAACCACCAACTTATTTTTACCGACTTAATCTTGAAATGTAAAACTTATATGGTACAAATTTTGATGCACCAGATGCGCATTTCGACAATTGTTGTGTCTTCAGTGATGCTCAACCGAAATGTTTGAAGTTCGAAATAACTGTGAAGTTTTAGAGCTAAATATAGCCAAAACCAGCGTGCCAAAAAAAGTGGAGCCAAATTCGTCCAAGGACAAGAGCTATGAATGAGGGAGATAATCCTTAATTTTGAAATGCATTTCTAAATTTTTAACAGCAATTATATATACATCCGTATTTCCAAGCTAGTAACGAAGTACTTAGCTACTGAGCTGTAGAGACCCTTGGGGACTAACAGTCCACCAGCAGAGGCCTCGACCCAGGGGTCATAATGTAAAACTTAGACGGTACCAATTTTGATGCACCAGATGCGCATTTCGACAATTAATGTCTCCAGTGATGCTCAACCGAAATGTTTGAAGTCCTAAATAACTGTTAAGTTTTAGAGTTAAATATAGCCAAAAGCCGCGTGCCAAAAAAAGTGGAGCCAAAGTCGTCCAAGGATAAGAGCTATGCATGAGGGAGATAATCCTTAATTTTGAAATGAATTTCTAGATTTTATAACAGCAATTAAATATACATCCGTATTTTCAAGCTAGTAACGACGGATTTTTTTACTCACCACTAGACTATTTTGATTGCATTTTGGTCGATGCAGGCTTTTGCTTTTAGAAAAGTTGGTATATCAAATATTCTGAGAACGGAACGATTTGGTCTTGAAGAGGAACGCTGAATGGTGATAACGCAATAGTTTGATGTAGGAACGGTTCTTTTCGAGTTGGAACGGTTTGAACAGTGTAGTAGTTCACTTCATGAAGTGTTAACATGTCTTTTAGTATTAAATATTCTTATCTCCAATGCTAATATTCAAAACGTTGGATCCTACCCAATGAACATACTTTCGGTACTATAATGGGATCTGCATCTGATCAATGTGATATCCTAGCTGATCCAATTAATTGCATTTGACCTATCGAAAAGAGTTGATATTCATAGGTGATTAGTAGCTAAGATGATAACCAACTAATTATTCAGGAGTTATTTTTCCGTTATTCAAGGCAGAAGTAACACTATTTAGAATACCAAATGTTGGTTAAATTAAATAAATAAGACTAAAGTATGGGGGATATATTTGTACAGAAATGACACAGAAACCATCCATCTAATTGTCCGTTACAGGAAATATAAATATTCATTATAAAGAAGATGTAGGCCAAAAAAGAAATGGCACTGATAGTGACGTTGAATTACAAGTGCTCAAAATCGTCAATACGGTAAGTACATGCATTGATAAAATTGATATGTAGGACAGAACACGAAATGGTTGTCCAGAAGGCAACATAACATAATGAGGACCGTGTCCTACACCGCCAGAATAGTGATATCCTGCTATGGGCCGTATAACCGAATAGTTTGAAATCGTCAGTGTTAAGGTGGGTCCTTAGTTCTGGATTTTTGAGGTTTAGGTAGCTTTTTTTTTTGCTTGGAATCAATAAATTAACATTCAAAGTAATGACAAAACGCAAAATAGTTAAGGATTTCCATATCAATTTTCATTACATACATCACTAAAGTAATGTACCCCGATGAAGATTTTTATGAAATTCATTGGAAACAGTTATTTGTTGTTATTTTAATATAAAAACAACGAAATTTTTTTTTGAATTGCATGTATTTATCTATCGGGAAACATGTCAATGACTAAAACACATGTCATTTTCAATATGTTCACAAAGTTTTAAAACAATATGTGCAAAGTTATTGAGTTAGAGTTATTCTCCAAAATGTTGAAAAATAAACAAATGTGGACGCATGGTTTACATATAATGATTTATTTATAAATTAGTAAAGTTACACATGTTCTAGTTATTTATTGTAAAAAAAAAATTCCATACCTTTCCTTAATAATTTCAAATCTATAGCTTCCAGATCATGTATACCCCCATAAAAAAAAACTAAGTCTGGCACCATACAGCTGAGCTCTTTAAAATCACTCGGATTAAAATTTTATGTAATTTCATGAAAAGACACAGATAATGATTCCTTAACACCATGGTAAAATGTTTGTCAAAAATAAAGGAAATCTATCGCATTATGGACTTGATAAATAATTCAATGAAAGCAGAGTTATTGTCATTGGATTCAATATTTTGAAAAATATCATTGACCATTCAAATATAACTAAGACTTTTGAAATAATTTATGACTAACAATATTCTTTACAATGACTATTGAAAAAGATTTCAACAAAATTGTTATCCCTCTCATTAAATCATTGACTTTGCAAAATTGTACGACGTCACAGAAGTGTGGAACTACGTAAGTAAACAATTCAGAGTTCATGAGTGACCTTGACGAGCATTTACCATAATATTGTTGAAATCCAACTCTAGGACCTAAATTAAAATTGCATGCAGAATAGAATGTCTCAACTGAACACAACGATTCGAATTTGCCAAATTATGTTGCTTTACGCTAGACATTTTAAACTAAGAATTTATAGAGTATACATGATATTAATAGAGGTCATGGAAATTCCATCTAAAGGTCGATCAAGGCAAGATGGGGAAAGTTATTGTGCAATATGCATATTGTAAAAGTTAGTTGAAATGTTCGTACGTCGTTTGAAATGTGTTAAGTGTTAAAATCGCCGCTGTCTGTTATAGGGAAACATTTCCATCACAAAAAAAAGTTAGAAGCCGATAATTATCAATATAAAAATCAGAAAACTTGCCAACTCTGCTTAAAAGTTTATTCACGGAAGGGATGTCCTATACCTCGTATTAGTAACACCTATGGTGACTTAGACGAGACATTCATAACATAATTCTTCTATAACTTATATATAGGTGAGATTGATCACTGTTCGTTATCTTCACCTCTCATGCATATTTTAAACGTGTATGAAGATATGTAAGGTCGGTTCTGTATTTGTCCGTCGGCTTTACTTAATGTTATCAAAAACATGATAGCATCTACGATGCTAGATGTAAATACGCATCTGTTGAATCCAGATCTATTTTTTTTAAAACGTTGGATCCCATCTCAGGTATTTCCAGAAGTCTGTAATTACCGTTCTGTAAGTTTTGTATGTTATGCGGTTTATAGAATTGATTATTGTTTACTATGTTCTCTTGTTCATTGTTTACAGTTCGGTATATTGACCTCTTCATCTAAACTAAGCTATTTGATTTAAACATATTTTAATGAGAAACCCTACATGATTGGGCAACAGGTATAGCCTACATATGCCCTCTCCCAAATCTAAACTAAGCTATCATTCACTATGACTTATCAATATGTCAGATATTGTACCGGTAATTTGCATCAATGGACCAATAAACACACTATAATTATTCCTGAGACGAATAACAAAGAGTGATTTATTGATGTATTCGAATGTGATACAGATTTTGCAGTATTCACAGGTCGATGTTAAAATGCTCCAATTTCTACATATTATACAAAATTTAGTAATCGGGGGTACACATATCAAGAAAAGAAAAGGAGGGTGAGAAAAGTGTGTATGTAACAAATATTATTTTGATTGTATGAAACTGCAATTTACTAAGTTAATTTTGATTCGAAAATTACCGGTGTGATACGTTAAAGACAACTAAATTACCAAATAAGGTCAAATTTCCATAGCAAGTGTCCGTTGGTATACTTATTGCATATAATGACCGGCTTGACTGGTGTTGTACCTTTTATGGGAACATCGTGCTTTTTTTCTGTTTTATCACTGATATATTAGAGTGGCGTGACACTTTTCAAATAGAACTAACTTTGTATACTGTTAGTTATTGATATTTATATCAATATTTATAGGCATTGTCAATTTACCAACTTATCAAAACTTTCATTTTGTAACGTTGTCATATTATTATGCCTGTACCTCGCGTCTCTCAATCATGATGATTTCCTAATTAACCTGAACTGATAATCGCTACAATAATAAAATGTACTGAAGTGTTAACTGATTCAAAAGGCGAGAGCATAGTGCTTGCAAAGAATGTGGCTTTAAATTTGACATTCAAATACATAACTTACCTTTTTATCCAACATATGTGGATGAACGGTGAAGATAACGAATGGTAATCAATCTAATAAATGCAATGAGCAATACAAAATGGAGAGTTGGGCAGACACGGACCCCTGGACAAATTAAGGGTGGGGTCAGGTGCCGGGGAGGAGTAAGCATCCCCTGTCGACGTGTCACAACCTCTGTAAGCCCTATATTTTCCAGCAAACTTGAAATATTATTCCTCCTAGGCATATGACCCACCTCTGATGTGCCCAAGGGTCCTATTATGCCATACTCTAATTTTTTCTTCAATTCTTACTCGGATTTTTAGATTAATTACTGCCAGTTATCCTCATCCACTCTTTTTAAATTGATGAAATAAATGATGGTTGATTGCAGGGATATGAAATATGTAATATCGTATCCAATAAAACCTAGGTTCCTGTCTTAAATTGAAGGGACGTTAAAACGTCGTTCAGTTTCAGTGAAAATATGACATGCAGTACGTACATGTTAACCAAATGTAGTGCAAGTAAGCAAATCCATATAAAGGTACTCACAGTGTCTGTAAATTCCCCAGTTGATCAAATATTCCAGTCTGCAACGTTGTTAGTTTATTGTTTTCCAGCAGTCTGAATGATAAAAAAAATCCTCATTAACCCTAGTTGATTATCTTTACAATAGTACATGTATTGTGTAAATTGATACAAAATTCAAGACCATATTGTTTGCAAAAAAAATGTGACTTTAAACACCGCGTTCAGATACATCAAAGATGATTTATTTACTATCAACACTAATCATTAAGTCAATATACACATTGGATATATTGTATACACCTCCTAATAAAATATTAAACAATTTTGAGATTTAAAAAATACATATGAAAACAAACTCTGGTATTCTATAACTTATTATTTTTCCTGAACAATCATTGAAGTATCTATTTAAATAGTAAAACAGTTTATGTGAACATGTCGTTATCATGATCAAACACAATAGTAATGGCGACATAAAAAACTCTTGTAACATCAATTCGTTTGTCAGCAGCTTGCCTCGATTAAAAATTGATCATACGCAAATCATGGTATTGCAGACCGAATCGATTGAGGCTTTTGGACACCAGATGGGGTTGATAATGGAATGTCACTGCATAAATTTGGTAAATTGACGATGAAAAAACTGAAATCACAGCATTTGTCATAAAGTTGCGTTGTCAGTTTGCTGCTAACATCTAAGGTCAATAAATTATCCAAATATGAAGAAAATATGGGATAATTCGATATTTCTTTAATTTCAAGGTCACTGGAATTTATCAAATCAACACTTGAATGAAAATAGAAATTGTTAACAGATAAAACGGTGTTCATGCATGTACATGTTGAGCGAAGACCACAACAGAGACACATTTTTATTCTTTGAAAGTTTTTCAATAAAGTCTGTCTCGTAAGCGTATCGGCTAATAAATGAGTACAATTCGTGCCCATGAGAATTCCAAGCAATTGTTGTAAGACTTGATTTCCAAACACCACAATGGCATTGTCAACGTAAAACTCCAGCAATCTTTTAGTAACAGGCTCAGAGTATTTTTACCCAGAATCAGAATGGTGTCTTACACAGTGACTTTTCAAATGAGTTTTCATGAGATATGAACACTTCTGCCTGTCATTGTTATTGAAGAAACAGCTGTCTATACCTTTCAAATGCCTAGTATTTTCTATCGTATGTAATACGCATGTAATGGGTTGGAAAGCCATACGTTTTGATGCTGTTGATTTGACAAAAGTTTGAGGATTTCAAATTAACTAAAAGTTCTTTAGAATATTTTAAAACCCACATTTGATTTACGCTACTTCTGGAATAATTCATGGTGCAATACATTTGAAGTATCTCCCTCACAGCAGTCAATACTTCATGAGGGAGCAAAGTTTGGGAATGTGTAAAACACTCACTGTATCCAGAAGCATTGGGACCTATTTTCTACTTTTCTCAAAGGTGAGTACTATGAGCAGTTGATTTTGCCATTTATATTGATGTCAATTTTCTGTATCATAAATTACGTAGCTAGAAACTGTAACACCATGTATAGCCGGACTAAATGGACACATAAAGAATTTAATCTTGTGTATTTACTGATGGATATTGACAGGTAGAAAAAATTCTTGGACACATATTTCAGGTTTCATAAATAATTTCCTCCCCTGATTTTCTGCTATTCCAAGATTAGTTTGTGAAAACGTATTAACACTACATTTATCTAATGACAGGTTTCGATTTTTAGAACTTTAAAAGGCTGCGAGGACAAAAACGATTCCATTAATTTATCATGGGTAAAATGACGTTGAAATGACAAGCATAACGTCACATTATTCTATTCAGAAGAACAATGGCCAAATAATTGGTATGGACCACTTTCGAAAACACCTACCCTAGACAGGTTGTATTTTCAAATAGAATCATTATAAGGATGGTATAACTTACGAAATGCTGACTTTTAAATGAGACTGTTGAAACCCCTGTGACATCAACTGATATATTTCAATCCTGTCTTGATTAAAATTTGCAGAACACACTCTTGTGCAGAGAATCAGTTGAGATACATAAACGCCATATTCAGGTGATACCATAGGTGCTACCATATATATGGCAATGAAAACGTTGAAGTTAATTAGCCTTTAAAGTATACTTTCAGATACACATTAAAAACGAAGTATCCACATATAAAACAAATGTGGAATATTCTGCACCACCTTTTATTGCTAATTCAATGTGTTATATTGAAGCGACATATAAATTAAAGCGAATATTGTCTATACAAAAAAAATACACATATCTATGTGAATAGATATTTTAAGGCTATATGAGGGTATTTCGTCTATTGGAGAGTTTTTTGAATAAATGTATAGTAATCACATGTGCAATTGAAAATAATAAGGGTGGTGAATTTTCGTGAAAAATGAGCGAAGGAAAAGCATAAGTTAAACACATTGATAAAATTATACATGGGTCGAGGCCTCTGCTGGTGGATTGTTAGTAACCGAGGGTCTCTACAGCCCAGTAGCTAAGTACTTCGTTACTAGCTTAAAAATACGGATGCATATTCAATTGCTGTTATAAAATTTAGAAATTCATTTCAAACTTAAGGATTATCTCCCTCATTCATAACTCTTATCCTTGGAGGAATTTGGCTCCACTTTTTTGGCATGCTGGTTTTGGCTATATTTAGCTCGAAAACTTCATAGTTATTTCGGACTTCAAACATTTCGGTTGAGCATCACCGAAGAGACATTATTTGTCGAAATGCGCATCTGGTGCATCAAAATTGGTATCATATAAGTTTTACATGTCATACATTTGGGAATAGATGATACAGGTTCTCACAAATACATGTATCAAATATTTTAAGGTATGTAGAGTAAGCTGTTGAAATACAGGTGTGATTTGCATTGTATGTGTCATGAATGTGAAATGTACATTGCACTTTTATTTCAGAACAATGACATATACATGTAGTCTGAATGACCTGAAGTTTACTACGTATATAAACATGATTAATGAAATTATATATAACTATAGTAATTTCATCACTCTAAAGAAGAGAATCATGCATTAAATTGGTTTTTTATGTCATTTACAGTCTCAAATTTTCATAATCTTGATTACTTTCAGCATATACAAATCATTTAGTTGTATTGCAAATAACCAGAAGTATAGGATCTCTCAATTCGCCAACATATGAAATATGTTACTTTGTACGATTGTTATCTTATTGTTTGTTAGGTCTCTGAATCGTAAAGATGTCCTGATTAACCTTTATTGTTTGTGAGGTCTCTGAATCGTAAAGATGTCCTGATTAACCTTCGTTGATCATCGCCATAATGATAAAATATCATATTTTCGAAATTGATGTAATGAACAAGAGCATAGTGTTTGAACAAAATGTGACTTTAGACATGACATTTAGATACCTCAGTGATGATTTATCTATTATCCAACAATAATCCTTTTCATTGATATGTCGATTATATATACCGTGTTCCAGTTATCTCCAAATAAAGAAGCTCATGTTTTACACCCTCTGCTTCATATTTAGATGTTTTATTTCCGGTATTTTACAGAGATGATGATGGCAAACTACCATATGACCTCTATGATAAGATATTATTTCAGAGTATCCACTATCATCATATATTTAGCAATATTCCATTAAATCCTGGGCATCGTATCCACCTGATCCGATGTTGCACCGCGTGCTCAATTTGGTTTGCAGACCTGTGGTTCTGAATTAAAACAAGTTTTAAAAGTATAATTTCAAACGGGAGGGATGTATATGTGACAGCACCTTGTATGCGAATTTGTTTTGAAATGTGACTCAATATTGAAATGGCACTACCGATCCTATATTTACGCATTTTATATCAAAGTATGAAAGTATTTTATGTACTCAATTTTAGATCATTTTGGTACTATTTTCTTCAATGTATTTTGTGCTTTTAGGAAAGATGGTATATCACCTAGTCTAAAAATAAATGGTGATTTTGACAGAATGCATATTGACAGTATCTACGTGATATGCACAGTATCTACGTGAAATTTGTTTGTAGTAGTTTCCAATTCACATGTAACTGTACTTGCTATTTAGAAAGTATTTTCTTCAATGAAGTTTGTTCTTTAGGGAAAGTTCCCTATCACCTAATCTGAGAATTAGTACTGATTTTGATAAAATACATGTCGCCACGCTCTACTTGATAAACGCACGTTCCTTCGAAAGTTGTTTCCAGTAGTTTGTAATTCAGATTTAACTCTACTGTTGAAAGCATTAACAAATAAAAAAAAAAAAAAAAAAAAAAAAACAAAAACAAAACCAAACAAAAAAAAAAAAAAAAAACCCACACAATTCAGAAGCTGGTGATCTATCAAATACAAAATAGGAAACGCATCAAATTCGGTTAAACTTGTTATTCCACGAAGATGTATCCTATTTATCCGTATTTGTAAAACCTAAGGTGACTGAAGGGGTTTTAAGAAATATTTTCTATTTTAAACAGTTATAAAAATATGTAAAATCGATTCTCTAATCCTTTTTCAAATTTTCCAATGTCTCCAGGAAAAGAATTGTATCTACGTTGTTAGATATACAGACCGCAAAACATATACCTACATCAATGGAACGGTGAACAAACGTTGGACGGTTTTAGGAACAAACGGTTTTGTTTTTAAAACGAACGTAGAACGCTGTGAAGAGAGCAATGTTTAGTGAGAACGGAGCGGTTCTTTTGGAGAACGGAACACGTTGCAACAGGATGGGAACGGACGGTATGGTGTGACTTCAAAAGCTGCATCTCACACACTGTCGGTACTTTTTATTCAATATTCATAGACATTGAGGAAACGGGGGAATTGTTTGCCAAAATAAATCTTTATTTCATTGAAATTATGAATATTTAAAAATAGCAGTAACGTGGATGAACGTATACTAATACCTGCAGTAGTATGCGTCTTGGATTCCACATGGGGATATTTACAAGCATCTAATATGATAGATAATAAGGAGCATCTTTAATTTAAAAAAAAATGCGTTAAGTCACATGGAATCCGACTTCAATGACATTTTCACCCTTCAGTCAACGTGTTAGGATTTTTTTATCGATTACTTAGTTAATATGTGTTTTTGAAAGTGGAATTCAGTTTGTACATACATTACATAAATTTCTAGTAAACTTTAAATCAATGATTGATAATTATATAAATGTACATTACAATGAATAAAGTGTGACCGGTCAACAGGGGATGCTTACTCCTCCTAGGCACCTGATCCCATCTCTGGTGTGTCCAGGGGTCCGTGTTTGCCCAACTATCTATTTTGTATTGCTTGTAGGAGTTATGAGATTGATCACTGTTCGTTATCTTCACCTTACACAACCGTTTGATTTTTTTATCACTTGCATACTGTATTTAGATACTTTTAAAATATATCAATACAGGTTAATACAATTTAACTACAAATAAAGATTGATAATCAAAATCTGAACATCGTTAATAACAACTATTGTTATCATAAACATGATTTGTGTTCTGTTTGAATTCGATGAGGTAATGTCCGCATTGTTACAACAACCATGGTGACTTATCATGATGTTTGATTGCACACGTGATTGTACCCATTCGGTACAAATACATGAACATATTTCAAAGACACCTGTCAAAATTTATAGAGGGGTATCAAGGAAGCCAATGTCACCCGAGACGGAGACTATAGGGTGGGCTCCTTGTCATTTCCCCCGTAGACTAGTAAAAACACTGTTATTTTTGCCACTCCTAGTGTTTCGATCATTTCATGCCTATTCAAAAATTTGAAGAGGACAAAAACCACTTAAATATTAACACATAAGCGATTATTTCCATTTTAATTTCCCAACATTTTCACTTAAACAAACCAAAGTCATACTAGTCTAGAACAAATACTACTTAAATAGATCTTATAATTCAACAGTTTGCTTCAAAATCCCCAAATTGATCAATTCAAAATAAAATACTATCCGAGTTGCTTTTCATGAACAGTACCATTATACTTATTTCTCTATTTCTGTTTCAAAATGAAAAATCCATTTTTACAGAGTCTGCTGTCAAAATCGTTGGTAAAAGTTGATTTACCTTTAATCCCAAAATAAAATTATTTCTAATGTGTGGTGGTTAATTCGTAATTTATCTGTAAACTTTTATGAATTTGATCTACGAAAAGTCCAGCCTTGTGTAGATTACAAAATATTTGGTAAAATGAAGAGAAATTAGTTTAGTTTTCTTCTATTTCGACCAAGCGTTATGTTAACCGGCAATGACTGACTGACGCGCAAAGTCTGAATGACCATTCAGAAAGAAATGAGTGGAGCGAACGGACGGTTTCAGATATAAAAAGGAATTAGTTGGCCTAAAAACAGAGCGCTTTGGTCTTGGAACGGAACGCTGAATGGTGTAAACGGAACATTTTGTTGTGGGAGCGGAACGGTTCTTTGTTAGCTGACCTGCTTTTATTTTTCTGATGAAGCTGAGTTTATTCAAAAACTTCTATCTGAGAAGAAAAAAAATATCCTGTTAATTTTATCTTGACATTTAGAAAAATGGACGATGTTTTGTCTATTAACAATAATCATTTTCATTTATATGGCGATCCAATATATCCCTGTGAACTCGAGATAAAAAACACCACGAAGTCCATCATATCTACTTTTGATTAGGAACATGATTTCAAATGGATATTAACGGCAAATTAACAACTCTATTTTATGACAAAGAATATAAAAATAGGTCAGCTGACAAAGGGGCACAATCCATGCTAATGGGAATTCCAACAGACTGTCGAAAGATCTGATTACCAAGACGTTGTCATAGAGGAACTCGAGCATTTTTGTTTAAATTTTAACTTTAAAGTTATTGTGTATGGAATCAAAATGGTGTTTAGCGAAATGATGTTTGGAGGACTGAGCACTAGATACGAATATTTCCTTTTCCTTTTATATTGAATAAGCAACTGTTTATGATGTCAAAATGTCTAGTCTTTCATTTATCGTGAAGAATGGTTGTATAACGTGTGGAAATATATACGTTTCGATGTTCTTGATCTGGGAAACGTTTTGTGATTTAAAATTTCCTAAAAGTTTTAAAAGTTGTTTAAGAATCGACGAATTATTTTCTGGCATAGGTTGTGGCAAAGTATGAAAAGTAACAATCAGTCTCATAAATCCTACAAGGAGTATACTTGAAGTTTCTCCTTCAAAGCTGCAATGTTTTCGTGAAGATCAAAGAAATGCGCTTGATGGAACATTTACTGGGTCCAGCAATATATATGTGTTTGTAAGGGTTTCGTCAAGTTTAGGAATCCAGTATACATATGGTAATTCGTATATATTTATCCCATTGACTGGGATACGAAATGTTTCTAATACAAAAACATGCTATTGAAGAATTTCATCTGTTGAAAGAGTAGTTAGAGTATAAGTACGATTATCGAATGGAGAATTAATGTCTCATCTAAAATAAAGTATCACACATCATAACGTAGTCCGTTATCAATAACGCTTACGATAGTATATACACTATAATGTTTCATGAGATGATCAATGGTTGTATTTCAAGTGATTTATGTTGTGGTGTATGGGGATCTGAAAGACATTTTGAATCATTGACATGGTGACGTAAACGAATCGAGAATATTATCAAATCCAAACAAGTTTTGATTAATTCCTATCATTGAAAATATTGACTTGTCATACAAATAATCGGTTTCAATATTGATCTACTTAGAATGTATGTAGATTTGTCAATGCATCACAAATTCCAGTCGGTAATGTTGCTATTTCATTGCTATTTAGAATCGTAAAAAATCCAATTTAACCTTGATTGATCAACGCTTCAATGAATAAATACTTTATTTTGTTAACTGATTCAATATGAATATCTATTTTTAACCATAATAATTTTCGTTCATGTTGATTAGAAATTATCCAGTCAACTTGAAATAAGAACACCATAGACTTTTTCACATTTGTTTAACATTCGGATCTTTATCGTTACAGAATACAGAGAATTTTGTATCATTCTCATTCGTTTTCTAATATATTCTTTTCTTGAAATTACTCTCATTGTCGTGATGTATATGTTATACGAATAATTGATGTCTCTATAGAAACACGTATAGTCTAGATATCCGATATACTATCACTGACATATGCAAGGTGAAGATAACGAACAGTGATCAATCTCATAACTCCTACAAGCAATACAAAATAGATAGTTGGGCAAACACGGACCCCTGGACACACCAGAGGTGGGGTCAGGTGCCTAGGAGGAGTAAGCATCCCCTGTTGACCGGTCACACCCGCCATGAGCCCCATATCCTGATCAGGTAAACGGAGCTATCCGCAGTCAAAATCAGTGTGCCAAGAACGGCTTAACAATCGGTATGAAACACGTCAATACATGCACTATAAAATTCCTGAAATGAATATTGATTCATACGTGTAGGAGGATATGAATCAGAATTTGTAGAGCATTAACATCTTATTTTTCATAATCACTCTCATTTACATTAACATGATTCATTTGTTATACAGATAACTTGTGTCTATTTAGATATACTTAAAATGTCTCTAGCTTCGTCAATGCATCCAAGATTCTGTTCGATAACCTTGTTATTCAATGGAAACCCAGACCTCTGAATCGTGTAGACGTCAAATGAGGTTTTGTACTCAAAATCCATTTTTGTATATACAAAATTGAGTATTGTTTGACAAAAAATAAACTATCACAAGTGTAATACTTGCATGAATATTCAACAAATATTTATTTACTACCATAGTATCCAAGTCTGATTAATCTTTACTAAAGAAAGGGCTAAATGAAAGAGTCTCTACCAATCGTTGATTGCCTTTCAAGTAAATGTAACAAAAATGAATTGTTATAAGAAAATGACATTTGTCTAAAGAAAGTATGTTTGTCATTTCTCCACTGAAGGAATGTCAATACATAATTTCCTGTTTAATGTCAGCATTTTGCAACTTATATGGTCGTTATAATGATCTAGTTTGCAATACAACCTATCAATGGATGACATGCTCTCTGACGTCTTTCATACCAATTGTTAGGCCGTTCTTGGTACGTTTATTTTAAGTTTTCTTTTAATTTAAAACCTGATCGAAAAATGGGTCTCATAGAGGGTGTGACCGGTCGACAGGGAATGATTACTCTTCCTAGACAACGGATCTCACTTCTGGTGTATGGAGTGGTCCGTATTTCCCCAACTATTCAATTTGTATTCCTGATAAAAGTTATAAGATTGATCACTGTTTCTTCTCTGTACCTATCATAATTGAATGTATCATTTGTAAAAATATAGTTTTCTAATTTTCTTCTAGTTTTATAATAATTTTTCAACATTCTGTAAATAGTTCATGGTATATCTTCATAATATATACATGTAATATAAAATTACAGAAGTGTTTATTTCTTTTAGAGAGAGAAAGAAAGAAAAAAAAAGAAGGGAAAGAGAAAAAGCTATGAAAATATCTGGTTCCATCTGTTCCAAAGGGCATCACAATCTTCAGTATCAGAATTTTTATAAGAATTGAATTTTTGTGTTTCATAGAATAACTTAAAAATGATGTTGCAAAACGCACACTCAAATTTTTCTCTGTACAGTTTGCTGTATAAATATAATACTTTAACCAAAGGATGAGAATATTTTGTATACCTTTGTTTTTCTCAAGGATGCCTACCATAAATGACATAATTCAATGTCGTCTAACGAAATTCAATCTCGTCTCACAAACCTAACTTTTGTCAGAATTTGCCTCAGTTGTCTTTGCAGGTTAGTTTATATAATCCATATTAATGTAGTTTGTTAACTACAGCCCATTAAGGTCAAATAAAATTAATTTGTGTCCACCCGATATTAGATTTCGAGTTCGAAATCATAAAAGTCTCATATCCCCCCAATATCAAACACGAGAATTCGATTCCTTTAACCACGATTTATCTTTGTTCTAACAATCCAATGAACTTGAATGAAGAACACCACATAATCTTCCACATTTGTTTTATGATTATATCGTTTTCATTACAGAACGGTTTCCGTTAATGGTAAACGAACGGTTTAACTTTTTGACATATCATATTTTAGGTTCTCCATCCCCAGCTTCCTATATATGTGCCTCCCAACTGATTCAATGTTAAACTGCAAATTCTGCTTTTGGTTATTTTTGTTGTTGTAATTTTGCACAGACGAAAACACGTTTCCAAACCAAATCTTTAGATGAAAAGAATATCCGGTCGGCAATGTTTCATATGATGAATTTCCTTCAAAATATGTCCCAATATCAACTTGCATTCACTGACTTTATCTCAAACTATGAAATTATTGCTTTATTCAATAAACGACTATTTTGATAGTATTTTAATCAGAGCGCCTTTTGTGGTTTTAGGAAATGTGATCTATCAACTATTCTCAGAATAAATAGTCATTTGGGCAAAATGAATGTCTCAAAGTTCTAGTTCATCAACACGCAGTCGGCTTTGAAAATGACTGTAGTAGTTAATGATTCAAACTCGGTACTTACAATATCATCACCAAAATAACATTAGAAACAGATAATATAAAAAAATATAAACCAGGAAACACATCAATTTGACGTAAACATGTAATTCGTCAAAGGCGTATCCCACAATTCCACATTTATAAAACTTAATATTACTGAAACGAGGCATAAGAGTTATGAGATTGACGACTATTCGTTATCTTTGCCTTTTCATTCATAGCATTATTGTTTTACAGCTTTGCTGATCTTCGCCAAGAAGTGAATTTTATTTGCCTTTCTAAATATGAAATCTAATGAGTGTTTTTCCTATCTTCAGTAACCTTTATTTCAAGTGGTAATATTAAGAACGTTTGGATCATATATATGATAGTTCCAAAGCTCCGTGTTCACCCTCTATAAACTTTATGTTTGATGGAAATAAAATTGATCTTTGTTCATTATCTTCACTTGTCAATTGATCACCGTTAGGAATCTTCACTTTTTATTTTGAATAATGAATCACACAACATGATTTATCGTGATATCAGATATACTATCATTGAGACAAACAAAAGCACATATACATTATTATGATATATAGGATGATCGACGGTTGTAATTCAAAGGAATCATCAACAGGGGATGCTTACTCCTCCCAGGCACATGATTCCACCTCTGGTGTGTCCAGGGCTCCGTGTTTGTCTAATCCCACCTCTGGTGTGTCCAGGGGTCCGTGTTTGCCCAACTATATATTTTGTATTGCTTATAGGAGTTATGAGATTGATCACTGTTCGTTATCTTCACATTACATTAATAAGAATAGCATGATCAGAAATATATTTTGTATTATTTCCATGGTAAGATACAGCTATCAATAACGTTTTCAAATGTGTTCACTTTTCCTATAATTACTATAATCAACATGATTCATTTAGTATACACACATATTATAAACATTTAGATAGCATCACAGGACTACACTTGATAACGTTTGTATTTAACTCAGAATAGTAAAAAAAATTGATTAGTCTTAATCAGTCAACGGTAAAATGCTGAAACACATTGTTCTGGAAACCGATTCGTTGGGCGAGAAAATGGTACCTGCACTGAATACGGTTTTAAACACTAAAATTAGATCAATCAACTACTATTTATTTATTTTCTAATAATTATCTAGTCATATGCCGATTCAAAATGATCCAGTTAACCCAAAATAAGACAACCACATCATTTTCCTTTTATTTTTTTTTACATTTAGGTTTCTTTCGTTGCAGAACGGAGATGATAAGTGTATACGAAAACATTTTTTGTTGTTGTGGAAAATGGGATAATTCCAGGTTTTCCACTGTCAGCTTCATTCAGTAATCTAAATGTACCAATCTTTTAATATCATCTGATTATCATATTCATGTCTCCCAACAAATTCAATACCCAAACGCATATTCTGCTTTTGATTAATTTGGTAAGTAATTTCTCACTGACTGAAAAACAAGTTTCCAAACTATAATTCTAAATCAAAATAGATGTACGGTTTGTAATACTGTTTATGCAAATTGCTTAAACATGTGACCCAAAGCCAAAAAAGAAACTACTGACCTATGTGTATCGCAAAGTATAATAGAAGTGTTTACTCAACATTAAACGATTTGGGTGATATTTTCATTAATGTATTTTGTGGTTATAGGAAAGGTGACCTATCAACTATTATCAGAATTAGCATGCATGTCGACAAGATGCACTTCGCCTGTACCCATAGGTAGATACATAATCTAAATGCGTATCAAGATACGTAGGGTCAGTTCTGTATTCGTTTTTCAGGATTACCCAATGCTGTTAAGAATATTATTTTATCTACGTTGGTAAATGTAAATCCGCATCTTTTTACTCCAAGGCTAATGTTCAAAACGCTGGGTTCGATCTGTGGTATTTCCAGATGTCCGCGGGTACCCTTCTTTAAAGTTTGTAATTAACGTAGTTCCACACTCCTGTGACGTCATAGGATTTTGCAGTCAATGATTTAATGACAGAAACATAAATTTTGTTGGAGCCCTTTTCAATAGTTATTGTAAAAAATCTTGTTAGCCATAAAATATTTGAAAAACCTTAGTTATATTTGAAAAGTCAATGATATGTTTTAAAATATTGAATCCAGGGACAATAACTCTGTTTTCATTAAATTATTTATCAAGTCCATTATGCGATAGATTTCCTTTATTTTTGACAAACATTTTACCAAGGTGATAAGGAATCATTATCTGTGTCTTTTCATGAAATTACGTAAACTTTTAATCCCGAGTGATTTTGAACTTCGGTTTTTTATGGGGGTATACATACTCTGGAAGCTATAGATTTGAAATTATTAAGGAAAAGTATGGATTTTTTTTCATAAATAACTATAACAGATGTACATCTACTAATATAAACAGAAAAAAATGTTATGTAAACCATGCAATAAGGAAAATGCGTCCACATTTGTTTGTTTTTTAACATTTTGGAGAATAACGCTAATTCAATAATTTTGCACATATGTTTCTAAAACTTGATGAACATATTGAAAATGACATGTGTTTTAGTTATTGATATGTTTCCCGATAAATAAATGCAATTCAAAAATATTTTGTTGATTTTATTTTAAAATAACAAATAACTGTTTCCAATGAATTTCATAAAAATCTACATAGGGGTACAATACTTCAGTAGTGTCTGTAATGAAAATTAATATGGAAATCCTTAACTGTTTTGCCTTTTTTCATTACTCTGAATATTAATTTATTGATTCCAGACAAAAAAATGCTACCTAAACCCCAAAAATCCAGGATTAAGGACCCACCTTAACGGGGTTTATAAAATTGATCACTGTTGATTATGTTCACTAGTTCATTGATCACAGTTCAGTATTTTGACTTCTTCATCTAAACTAAGCTATTGCACACTGTGACTTATCGAGATGTCAGATATTGTACTTTTGTATCAGTGACGTATATGGCAATACCTACACTTTAATTATTCACAAGGTAAGTAACAACGAGTACTTTATTAGTTTATGCAAATGTGATATAGATCATGTTTATTGACAGGGTGATGTGAAAAATAGAAAATGCTTAGAAATAGGAAATGGTCAGTGATATTGAATCGCAAGTGCTCAAAATCATCAATACGGTAAGTATATCTAGTGATAACATTGATATGTAGGACAAAACAGAATGTTTGTCCAGACGGCAATATAACATAATAAGGATTCTGTCCTAAACCGTCAGAGTAGTGAAATCATGCAACGGAAGGGACTGTCGTGAGTCGTACCAGATAGCAGATATATTACGCGTTATGGGCCACAAAAATGAATAGTTTGAAGTCTACAATGTTTGGAGGTACTCTAGAGACCATGAGTGGGTCATTCATGCCTAGACGAGCATTTACCAAAACTGTCTAAATTCATCTACAGGATTTAAAACTGCATACAGAATAAAAATTCTAAAAAAGAAAATTCTAAATGATTCAGTCAACCCATAAATTCGAATTTGCCAAATTATGTTAATTCCCAATAGGGATTTTGAACTAAGACTTCACGCATGATACCAATAAAGGTCAGGGGGAGTCCATGTAAGGGTCGCTCAAGGCAACGGGTCGAGTGTGTAAACTGCATCAGAGTGCACCTCAGGAAGTAACTCCAGCTACCAACATCAAATAAATCCTTCGTAAACAGTTGATTATTTCTACAAATCACGCAAACTTTCCTAATCCGGGGTACAGAAATGTAGAGGAAAGAATAAAGGGACATAATATTTTTTTTTTTGATATGTGAAGCTACAATTCACAATTTTTGTTTTAATAGGAGAATTACTGGTGTGATATCACGAGGTTTCCTTCGATTTGATCGGTGAGCTGGGGATGCTTACTCCGCCTAGACATTTACTCCTGAATCTGGTATATCCAGGGATCCCTGTTTCCCCAACTCTTAATATTGTTTTTCTTATAGGAGGTATTAGACAAATTGCATTGCAAACAGGATAATTTCAGGTTTTCCTTCGTCAGCTACCTATATATGTGTAGGAATAATCCTCCCTTAACCTTGTCATGGCATCAATATGTTCTAACTGATTCAATAGACAAACATATTTTGCTGATGATCAATTTGATTTGTAATTTTGCACAGACCCAATAGAAGTTACTAAATTAAAATATGTATGGGCGACATAAATTTTATGCACATTCTGATGCAAGTATGATCTAATATTAAAAAGGAACTAACAACTTATTTTTGTCGACTTTATCTCAAAACATGACAGGAATGCTTACTCAGCACTATACTATTTTAATTTTATTTTGATCGATGCAAGTTTTTGCTTTTAGGAAAGTTGGTTTATCAAATATTCTGAGAACGGAACGATGTTGGTCTTGGAGCGGAACGCTGAATGGTGCTAACTTGATAATCCAGAAGCTGATAAGCTATAAAATACAAATCTTGGAACTGCATCAAATTCGGTTAAACCTGTAATTCAACGAAGATGTATCCTACATGTCAACATTTGTAAAACCTAAAATGATTTAGAGTGGGTTTTCGAAAAAAAATATTTTATATTTTAAACAGTTATAAAGATATGTAAAATCGATTGTCTATTCCTTTTTCAACTTTATCCAATGCCTCCAGGAAAATAATAAGTTGCTAAATTTACAGACCACGAAACGTATAACTACACCTATGGAACGGTGAACAGACGTTGGACAGTTTTAGGAACAAACGGTTTTGTTTTGAGAACGAACGCTGAACGCTGTGAACAGAATAGGTTTTAGTGATAACGGTTCTTTTCGAGAACGGAACACGTTGCAACAATATGGGAACGGACGGTGTAATGTTGATTTCAAACACTCTCATTCTGATTCTCACTCTCACTCTCACTCTGATTCTCAAACACTCTCGGTACTTTTTATTCAATGTTCATAGCCATTGCGGGAACGAGGGAAGTTTTTTGCCAAAATAAAACGTTTTCTCTCATTGAAATTATAAATATTTGAAAATAGCGGTAACGGGGATGAACGTACATAAATAGATACAGTTGTAAGCGCCTTGGATTCCACATGGGGATCTGTACATGCATCTACTATTATAAATAAAAACCAACATTTTAAATTTAAAGATAAAAATCGCGATAGGTCACATCGAATCCGACTCCAATAACATTGTCACCCTTAAGTAAAAATGTTATGATTTTCATTCGATTACTTAGTGCACGTGTGTTTCAGAAAGTGGAAAGTGGAATTCGGTTTGTACACACATTATGTATATTTCTTATAAACTTTATATCAATGATTGATAAGTATACAAATGTACAATACAATGAATTCAACCGTTTAACTTTTTTATCATTTGCATATTGTATTTAGATACTTTTAAATAGACCAATACCGGTAATACAATTTAACCACAGATAATGATTGATAATTAAAATTTGAGCATCGTTAATAATAATTAATGTTATTATAAAAACGATTTATTTTCTGTTTAAATTCGATAAGATAATACCTGCATTGTTGACTTATCATGATGATTGATTGCACACATGATTGTACCCATACATGAAAATATTTTAAAGACACCTGTCAACATTTAGAGAGGGGTATCAAGGAAGCCAATGTCACCTGAGATGGAGACCAATAGGGGGTGGTCCTTGTCATGTCCCCCATATACTAGTAAATGTACACTGTTATATTTGCAGCTCCTAGTGTTTCGATCATTTCCTACCCATTTTATAATTTGAAGATGATAAAATCCACTTAAATATTAACACACAAGCGATTATTTCCATTTTAATTTTCCAACACTTTCACTCAAACATACCAAAATCATACTGCATAAATATATCTTATAATTCAACATTTTGTTTCAAAATCTCTAAATGATAAATTCATAACAAAACACTATATGAACTCCTTCTTATGAACAATATCATTATCCTTATTTCCCTATTTTTGTCTCAAAATAGAACAAAAATCATTTGTACATAATTTTGCATTATTCCTACATATCTAGTGTTAAATATAATTAAGTAGAATGGTGATAATGGTGATCAACATTGCACGGAAATACGAAGGAAACGAACTGTGATCAGTGAAACATAGAGATAACAAGCAGAGATGAATTCATCAATGGTGTAATGAGTGGAGAACTGAGAGTGCGAAAAACACGGATCGTCAGAATCACCATAACTCACATTTAAATCCAATTGTCTTTACATGACACACAGCAAGATGGAGTTATCACCCTTGGGTGAATTATAGCATTGAAGTGATTGATGAGTTAAGGGTTACTGATGATATTAAAATGTTATATCATTAGGTGAATTTTTGTTTACCTGTATCATGCCAATTATGAAGCCGCTCATTATATACTGATTTAACTAGGGTTACTCCATTGATCGGATCACTATAGTGGTATTATAGGGACTGCGACCTTTTAACAGGGGATGTTTGTTTCTTTGAGGCACCTGATCCCACATTTGAATGTTCGTTAACTCCATGTCTTTTATAAACATATAGGAAGAAATTATTTCACATGAAGGCATAAGTTGCTAGTCAACAGGTGATACTTACACCCTCTAAGAAGACTTTCTCACCTTTGGAGTTTACAGGGAGAACTGTTTGCCTTGCCCTCGCTTTTGAATAATTTACAGAATTATGTGATTGAACAATAATTTCATTCTTTATCTTTTTCGTTTTAAGACTCTTACTATGTGATTGGAGGATAAAGTGAGAGAAAAAGATAACGGTACCAGAAATAAAATAAAAATGCTTAATTTAGAGTGGGATTACCTGGAAACATTAGAGAGGGGGACCTGGTGTCTAGGAAGGGTGAACATCACCTGTTGATCGGTCACATCCGCCATGATAACTATTTACCTTGATTATGCAATGAGTGTTCGACTTTGCTTTGGGACTAATATTTTAATATACATATGTACACACATTATTTTTGATTTGACATTTCAATTTCCAATATCCGTTTTAATATTTTTTGAATGTTTAATGTTACACAAATTATATTAAGGTTTTTATTCCGTAACCATGCGATTATGTTCAAACGATTCATTTGCATTAGAAAACAAACTTGCAGGATATGTGTGTAGTGAATTTAGGCGAACATGATAAAAGGGATGAATGGGCAAACGAATAACGTATTTTAAATCCAAAAAATTGTGTAGGACATATACATGTGAATATGTAACACATGTTCTCACAAGTATATTCGTTGTACCATTTTTAGAGTATGTATAGTAAGCGGTAGAAATACGGGTTTGGTTTCCAAAACATATCTTAGGTATATGAAATGCACATTGAATATATATTCAAGAAGAATGCCATTTCACGATTTCAAATTTATAATCAATTACCTAAAACACGTTATTTCTAATAAAATTAATTACAAGATGATGAAAAAATGCTGTCATTTCATAATTTAAGGGAATCGTGCATCTAGGTATGGGGATATGATATATATTCCATGTCATTTACATTGTCGTTTGAAACAGAAAATAATGTTTTAAAATGTACATATTCGTGATTACTACCAATATGTACAAATTAATCAGCCGTATTGAAAGTAATTGATATTCATATCTATATGTTTTGTCAATTTGCCAACGGATCAAAGATTTCATTTTGTAACGTTGTCATGTTATTATACATAAACCTCTCGTCTCTGAATCATGATTATTTCCCTGCTAACCTGGACTATATTTACTGCAATAATGAAATGTACTGAAGTGTTAGTTGATTCAACACGAGAGAGCATAGTGCTGACACAAAATTTGCCTTTAAATTTGACATTCAAATACATAATTTATCGTTTATTCAACCGTGATCATTTTCATTCATATGTCGATGAACGGTAAAGATAATCAACAGTAATCAATCTCATACATCCTATGAGCAATAAGAAACAGAAAATTGGGCAGACATGGATCCCTGGACACACCAGAGGTGGGATCAGGTACCGAGGAGGAGTAAGTATTCCTTATCAACCTGTCACTCTAAGCCCTATTTTCCCAGCAAACTTTAA
The DNA here is from genome assembly GCF_947568905.1 of Ostrea edulis. Classification (NCBI taxonomy): domain Eukaryota; kingdom Metazoa; phylum Mollusca; class Bivalvia; order Ostreida; family Ostreidae; genus Ostrea; species Ostrea edulis. The sequence continues at coordinate 38,516,392 of NC_079173.1, forward strand.
ATATTACTCCTCCTAGGCATCTGATCTCACCTCCGATGTGCCCAGGGGTCATATTATGTCCGACTCTGCATTTAGTTTTAAACCTTTATATGATTTTTAAGATTATTGTTCCTTATCTTTACCTTTTCGTTTTATGTTGAGATAAATAATTTTTGGCTGAAAGGATATGAAAAATGCAATATGGTAGCAAATAAAACCTATGTTCCTGTTTTGCATTGAAGGAAGTTTAAAAAAGTAGCTCAGTTTCAGTGAAAATATTACATGGCGTACATGAATGATAAAAAAAAAGTTCCTGATTAACCTCAGTTGATTAACTTTACAATGGTACGGTTATTTTGCAAGTTGATTCAATATGCAAGACAATATTGTTTGCACAAAATGCCACTTTGAACACCACGTTCAGGTACATTTAGGGTGATTTATTTACTATCAACATTAATTATCAAGTCGATATGTAGATTACATATAGTGCAGAAACCTCTTAATAAAATATTCAGCAATTTTGAGATTCAAAAGAAAATCACATGAGAAAATAGCTTCGGTATTCGGTAGGCCATTTTTGTTGTTGCATTATCATTGAAGTATCTAATGAAATAATGGAACATTTTAAATGAACATGTTATTTAACATCATGATCAAACAAAATATGTAATGGCGACTTCAAAGATGACTGTTGAAACACCTGTAACATCAACTTGTTTGCCAGTAGCTTGTCACGATTTAAAAATAAATAATCATACATAGAACTTAATCGGTTGAGGCATAAATACATCACATGCAAGTGCTAATGGGATGCTACTGCATATATATGGTAAATTGAGGATGGATACTGTACAATCACACCATTTGTCACAAAGTTGCATCGTCAGTTTGTCGGTAACATCTACATATATGTTCAAGAAAATAGCCAACTATGACAAAAATATGAGCGAATCCGTTGTATCTTTTATTTCAAGTCCACTGGGATATATCAAATCAGCACATGCATGATAATGAACATTGTTTATAGATAAAACGTTGTGCATAGATATAAATGTTGAGTGAAGGCCACTACAAAGACATTGTTTTTATTAGTATGGACGTTTTTGAATAAATTCAGCTTCTTAAACAGATCAACTAATAAATAAGTGTAATTTGTGCTAATGGAAATTTCAAAAGATTATTGTAAAACTGGATCCCTAAACACCCACGACATTGCCAAGGCGAAACTCAAGCAGATTTTTCAGCAACGACTTCAGAGTAGTTCTAGCAAGAATCAGAATGATGTTTCACACTGTGATTTTTTAATGTCTTTTCAAAAGATATGAACATCTCCGTCTTCCATTTCTATTAAATAAACAGCTGTTTATACTTTCAAAATGACTAGTCTTTTGTATCGTGAGTAATGTGCACGTAAGGTGTTGAAAAGTAGTGCGTTTTCATTCTGTTGATTTGGGAAGAGTTTGATGAGTTCAAACTTACTAAAAGTTATTAATACATTTTAAAATCGACGTTTGATTTACATTATTTCTAAAATAGTTCATGCTATAATACATTTGAAATGTTTCCTTCACAGCAGTCAGTATTTATTGAAGGAACAAAGCTAGGGGCTTGGTATAGCATTTACTAGATCCAGCAGCATCGGGACATATTTTCTACATGTTTTCAAAGGTGAGTACTATGAGCAATAGATTTTGCCATTGATATTGATGCGAATTTTCTGTATCATAAAAGACATAGCTAGAAATTGTTGCACCAGGTATAGCCGGACTAAATGGGCAAATAAAGAAATTGATCTTGTGTATTCACTGATGAATATTGACAAGTAGAACAAATTCTTGTACACAGCTTTCAGGTTTCATAATTTTTTTCGTCGCATGATGTTTTTTTTTTTTTTTTTTTTTTTTCATATTTCAAGCTTAGTTTGTGAACACTGCATGTATCTAATGACAAGTTGCGATTTCTACAATTTTAAAAGACTGCGATGACAAAAACGTTTCTACTGCTTCATCATAGTTCAATGACATTGAAATGACAATCATGCCGTCACATTATTCTCTTGAGAAGAAAAATGACGAAACAATTGGTATGGAATACTTTCTAAAACACCCACCCTATGACAGGCTGTATTTTCAAATATAATCATTATAAGGATGATGTAATTTACGAAATGCTGACTTTTAATTAAATGAGACTTGTGAAACTTCTGTTATATCAACTGATATATTCCAAGCCTGTCTTGATTAAAAATTCATCATTTGCAGAACACACCCTTGCGCAGTGGATCAGGTGAGATACATAAACGCCGAATTTGGGTGAGAATATAGGTACTACCGTAAAGATGGCGATGGAAGCTTTGAAGTTAATCAGCCTTTAAAGTATACTTTCAGTAACACATTAAAAACGAAGTATCCACATATATGAGAAATGTGGAAGATTCTGTCCCTCCTTTTATTGCTAATTCAATGTGTTATTTTGAAGGGGCAGATGCATGACAGCGAATGTTGTCTATAGATAGAAAAAAATACACAGACCTGTGTAATTAGATATTTTAAGGCTATATGATGTTTGTTTTTATTGTAATGGAGAGTTTTTAAATAAATGTACTTGGAAATAATGAGTGTAATGAATTTTGGTGAATAATATATATATATATGGTACGGCGGAAAAAAAATGTATATGTTGAACGAATGAACACCATAAGTTAAATATAATAATAAAATGATACATGACATACGTATGGGCATAGGTGACAAATACAGGTATCAAACATATTTTAAGGTCTGCACAGTAGGCGGTTGAAATGCAAGTGTTATTTGCAATGTATGTAGCATGCCTGCGGAATGTAAATTGCACATTTATTTCAGAACAATGCGACATAGTCTGAATGACCTGAAGTACATTACTTATATGAACATAATTTATGAAATTATACATAACTTTAGTCATTTCATTATCTAAAAAAAGACAAACATGCATTAGAATACACACGATATAGTTTTTTCCATGTAATTTACAGTGTCAAATTTTCATAATCTTGCTTACTGTCAGTTTATACCAATCATTTAGTTGTATTACAAATATCCAGAAGTATAGGGTCGCTAAATTCGCCAACATATCAAATTTGTCATTCTGTACCGTTGTTATCTTATGTTTGTGAGATCTCAGAATCATAAAGATGTCCTGATTAACTTTTATTGATTGTGAGCTCAATGAATCCTAAAGATGTCCTGATTAACCTTTATTGATTGTGATCTCACTGAATCCTAAAGATGTCCTGATTTACCTTTACTGATCATCGCCATAATGATGAAATATCATATTTTCTAAATTGATTCCATGCACGAGAGCATAGTGTTTGAACAAAATATGACTTTAGACAGGACATTTAGATACATCAATGATGATTTATCTATTATCCAACAATAATCCTCTTTATTGATATGTCGATTATATATACCGTGTTCCAGTTATCTTCAAATAAAGAAAGCTCATGTTCTTCACCCTTTGTTTCATATTTAGATGTTTTATTTCAATTCATTTTTGTCACATTTACTGGAAAGTCAGTCAACGATTCGTAAAAACTCTTTCATTTAGCTCATCCTTTGGTAAAGGTTAATCAGACTTTGTCAGATTATTCCTCAGTCGTGTTTGCAGGTTAGTTTACAGAATCCAGACTAAAGTAGTTTGTTAACTAGAGCCCCTTTTGTCAAACAAAATTGATTTGTGTACACCTAAAATTGGATTTCGAAAAAAGTATCATATGGCGCCCCCAATATCAAACAAGAAAATTAGATTCCCTTAACGACGATTTATTTATTTTCTAACAATAATGCCCAATGTTTTGTTGATTAGAAATTTTCCAGTGAACTTGAAATAAGAACATCACAGAATTTTCCAAATTTGTTCTATGTTTGGATCGCTTTCATTACAGAACGGAAACGTTAATGGTATACGAAGTTTAACTTTTTAGCATATTGGATTTTAGGTTCTCCATCACCAGCTACCTATATCTGTGTCTCCCAAATGATTCGATGCTAAAGTGCAATTTCTACTTTTGGTTAATTTTCTTTGTAATTGTGCACTGACGACAACACGTTTCCAAACTAAAACTTTAATTGAAAAGAATACACGGTCGACAATGCTTCATATGTACAAATTCCTTCAAAAAAATGTTCCAACATAAACTTACATTTCATCGACTTTATCTCAAACTATGAAATTATTGCTTTACTCAACCAACGACTATTTTGACAGTATTTACATCAGTGCCTTTTTGTGCTTTTAGGAAATGTGATCTATCAACGATTCTCAGAATAAGTAGTCATATGGGCAAAATGTATGTCTCAAAGTTCTAGTTGATCAACACGCAGTCGGCTTTGAAAGATGACTATAGTAGTCTATGATTCGAACTCGGTACTTACAATTTCATCACCAGAATAACATCAGAAACAAATAATACAAAAAAAAAAAATAGAAATCAGGAAACACATCAATTTGACCTAAACATGTAATTCGTCAAAGGTGTATCCCATAATTCCGCATTTAAAAAACTTAATATCACTTAGATGAGGCATAAGAGTTATGAGATTGACCACTGTTCGTTATCTTCGCATTTTCATTCATAGCATTATTGTTTTACAGCTTTGCTAGTCTTTGCCAAGAAGTGAATTCTATTTGTCTTTCTAAATATGGAATCTAATGAGTGTTTTTCCTATCTTCAGTAACCTTTAATTTAAGTGGTACTATTCAGAGCGTTTGGATCATATTTCTAATAGTTCCAAAGATCCGTGTTTATCCTCTATAAACTTTATGTTTTATGGAAATAATAAGATTGATCTTTGTTCTTTATTTTCACTTGTCAATTGATTACCGTTAGGAATCTTCACTTTTTTTATTTTGAAATAATGAATTACACCACATGATATACCGTGATATCAGATATACTATCATTCACACATACAAAGTCACATACAATATTATGATACATAAGCTGATCAACGATTGTATTTCAAAGGAATCATTAATAAGAATATTATGATCAGAAATATATTTTGTATTATTTCCATACTACCAATAACGTTTTTTTTTTAAATGTGTTCACTTTTTCTATAATTACTCTCATTAACATGATTCATTTAGTATACACACATGTTGTAAACATTTAGATAACATCACAGAACACCGCTTGATAACGTTGGTATTTAACTCAGAATCGTGAAAAAATCTGATTAGTTCATTGGTCAACGCTAAAATGCTGAAACATTATTGTGGAAACCGATTCGTTGTACGAGAAAACATTTCACTGTCAGCGCTTTCGGCTTTAATGCCTCTTCAGACAGTTGGAATTATCCCATTCTCCATAAAGTTAATCATTCGAGTTTTGTGTTTCTTGACTTTTGTTATTGGATATATATATATATATATATATATATATATATATATATATATATATATATAATTCGCATGACAAGTATCAAGACATCAATTTTTTCGGATCCCAATGCACTCATACATTACTATCTTGAAATACAAGCATTATTTATCTCATGAAGTGCAGGTGTTGTATGTCATCACGATACGTGGCGATATTTGATAGCACAGTTTAAATGAAAGGGTGAATATACCGAACATTGATCAATGAGAAAATGAAGCAATGAACATCAATCACTGTCACAACTCCCATAAACAATACAAAAATAGTGTTCTTAGCTCGCCCTAAAATATTTTTGCATTTATGGTCAATTGAAAAGGTGTATATTATAAAATTACTTTAATATTTTGGGCGAGATGAAACCAGTATGGCAAAACCTTTACAAAATAACCATTTTTTGTGAAAAATGACAAAAATACGGTACCATATCCGGTTCTAGTATGTATACAGCTTTAGTTGTGCTCCTATTTTAAAAATCTAACATGTTTTTTTTAAACATCGGATTTTGATACATATTTATAGCACCAATACTCCTATTCAACATTTACTTTCATTTTTATTTATTTTAAGGGCCATATATTGGGGTTTGTGAATCAGGTTCTTTGCTTTAAATTGTTATTCAATGTTAAGAAAGGGACTATCAACTTATATTAACCGACTTTCTCTCAAACTATGAAAGGATGTACTTAACTTTACACTATTTTATATCATTTTCACCAACGTATTTAGTGTTTGTATTTAAGGCGGTTTATTAACTATTCTCAGAATAAGTAGTTATTTTGAAAGAATGTCTGTATCCGGAACTCTGCTTGATAAGCATTTAATTTGCAGTTGTTCATGATTATTTTGCATAGGTAGAAAAACATTTAATTTATAGTTGCCTTTAACTATTTTGCATCAACAGGTGAGTATTTTTGAATAGGTATCATGACATAACTCAAGTTCGCCAAGAAAATGATAATTTTCGATGCTAATTAAACATGTTTTTATTTTACATGGTTCATCAGTTAATCATCTTGACTTCTTCATTGATCACTGTTCAGTATATTGACATCTTCATCTAAAGTAGGTTATCACACAGTATAACTGATAGAGAGGTTAGATATATCATCAATGATGCATACGACAGTACTTGCACTATAATTATTCATTAGATGATTAATGGGTGATGTAGTATCCTATGAGAGTCTGAAAGAAATGCTGTATCATTGCCAGGGTGATCTTTCCAAATCCGTACACTTTTCGCACAATTCCTCTCATTGACATTATTAACTTGTGGTACAACTAATCGGTATTTTTATACATATACTTAAAATGTAACAAGACTCGACAATGCATCAAAGATTCCAGTCGGTAACTTTGTTATTGTATTGCCATACAGGGATCGGAATCATGAATATTTATCGATTAAGCTTGGTTGATCAGCGCCAAAATACTGAAATATATTATTCTGGTGAGTTAAAATACAAGAGAATGGTATTTACAATAAATATAGCTTTAAACACGAGAATTAGATCCATCAGCAACGTCCTATATATTTTCTAACAAACATTTCCAGTGATGTGTTGATAAGATCGTATTCAGTCAACTCAAAATAAGAACTCCACATACTACCCCACACTCCTTTCATATCTGAATCTTTTTTTTACAGAACGGATATGTTAATGATATACGGACTCATCAACTTTATAACAAATGGGATAATTTCAGGTTCTCCGTCGTCAGCTTCCTTTCCATTATCACCTGGTTATTATGTAAAACTTATACGGTACCAATTTTGATGCACCAGATGCGCATTTCGACAAATAATGTCTCTTCAGTGATGCTCAACTTTATTATATCAATATCTCTCAATTAATTCATTTCAAAACTGCATTTTCTGTTTAACTTCAATTTAGTTCCTAATCTCTCACCGATTCAAAACAAGTTTCCAAAGTAAACTTTTATATGGAAAGCATGTAAACTTTGTAATAATTTATATGAAAATGTACTTAAAATGTGTCCCCATGTTCAAAAAGCTTATATTTACTTCTTTTGCTTATATTTTTATCTTGAACTGTGCAAGAATTGTTGTACCTAAGAATAAACTATTCTGATAGTATTTCAGTCGATGTATGTTGTGCTTTTAGAAATGGTGGTCTATCAATTCTCAGATTACCCTAACGTCAATAAATTACAATGCATCAAATACATATCAGGACGCGTATTGATTTTGTCTAAACATCTAATTCACTGAAGGGGTATTATACTATTATGCATTTATAATATCCAAGATGGCAGACGGAATGTTGGAGTCATCAGATTGATCACTGTTCGTTATTTTCGCCTTATCATTCGTAACATTATTCTTTCACAACCATTGCGTAGATATATCTGTGAAACACCCATCAATACTGGTTCTCTATTCATTTTTCAGCTTTACTCAAACTCACCAAGAAGCAGATGCTATTTGTGTTGGTGTATATAAATGAGTCTCTCTTTTTTTTTAATCTTAAATACTTTTTTTTATTTCCAGCGTTAATATTCAAAACGTTGAATCTCATATCTGGTATTTTCAGCAGTCCGTCTTTACCCTTCCCTTAAGTTTATATTTGCAATGAGAGTAAAAGATTCGCCATTGTTCATTACTTTCACTTATTCATTGATCACCGTTCAGAATCTTCACTTGTCGATCGATCACTGTTCAGAATCTTCGCATTTTCATCTTACATGTAACTAAGGTATCACACAACTTGAATTATTTTTGTAATTGTCATGATGAGGTACAAATATCAATAACGTTTACAAATCAATAAACATTTCCTGCAATTACTTTCATTAACATTATCCAGTTGTTATAAAAATTATTTAAATCCATATAGATATAGCTATAGTGACTATAGATATGTGAATGCATCACAGAATCCATTAATAACGTTATTTTATTGTTACTGGTGTATCTGAATCGTAAAAAAAATCTCAATTACCCTTACTTTATCAACGTTACAATGATGAACTATATTATTCTGTAATGTATTCAATATTCTAGAGAATGGTATTTGCACTACATATGTTTAAACACGAACATTAGATCCATCAATGACGATTATCTATTTTCTAGCAATAATGATTTTCATTCATATGTTAATTAGAGATTCTCTTGTCAACTCGAAATAAAAACAACACAACATCTTTCCAATTAGTTGTATATTTGGATTGTTTCTTACAGAACGCAGATGTTAATGTTAAACGAATACATACGTTTGAAGCCAAATGGGATACTTTAAACTTTTCCATCATCGCCTTTCTGCATCAATGTAGTAATGCTCTATTGTTACAGGGTTATGTTTTCTATGTATCCCAACTGATTGAATACATGACAACATTATTTGCTGATTGTCGAATTGGTTTGGAATTTCTCACCGACTCAAAATAAGTTTCCAAACTATAATTCTAAATCACAAAAGAATTAATTTTTGCAATACTTTTTTATGGTGAAAACATGTGACCTAATCCCAACAAAGAGAGCTACTGACTTACATTTACGACCTTGTCTAAAACTATAAAAGGATTGTTTCCTCAACATTAGACGCTTTTGGTAGTATTTTCATTAATGCATTTTGTGCTTCTAGTAAAAGTGGTCTCAGAACTATCCTCAGAATAAGTAGTCATATTGGCAGAATGTATGTCTCCAAGCCCTACTTGATAAATACACGGTGTTTCTAAACTTGTATGTAGTACATTATAATTTAGATTTAACTGTAGTTACAATTTCATCAGAAAAATGTCAACAGTCGACTATTCTCAACATAAAAATCTAGAAACTCGTCAATTTTGCTTCAACGTTTATTCACGGAAGGGGATCCTATATTTCCGTATTTGTAAAACCTATGATGACTTAGACGAGGCATTCATAACATTATTCTTTTATAACTTATATATAGATTCATATTTTAAACGTGTATGAAGATATGTAATGTCGGTTCTGTATACGTTTGTCGGCTTTACTCAATTTTATCAAGAACATGATTGCATCTACGATGCTAGATGTAAATGCGCATCTGTTGAATCCAATGCTATTTTTTTAAACGTTGAATCCAGGAATATTTTTGGATCTCATCTCTGTTATTTCCAGAAGTCTCTAATTGCCGTTCTGTAAGTTTTGTATGTTATGGGGTTTATAGAATTGATCACTGTTTACTATGTTCACTTGCTTAATGGTCACAGTTCGGTATCTTGACATCTTCATCTAACCTAAGCTATTTGATATAAACATATTTTATTGAGAGACGCAAACGGATAGGGCAACAGACATAGACTGTAGAGTAGAATTTCAAACGAGAGGGAGCCCACATATACACATGTTTGTGTTGATTGATGGTGTTCCAAATGAAATAACCAAGGAAACTGTACTTAGTCTAGTATCATATATATATTGTACAATTAAATAATGTCTTCCAGATATTGAGGATGAAGAACTGAAATATTTTGTTACAAAATTACAAACTCAGCCATACAAAATATTGTACAACATTATAAAAAGCTTCTTGTAGATTTGAATTTCCAAAGCCTGTTTGTACACAAACGAAAATACTTGGAAATATTGATTTTAATTTGGGTAACAAAGGAAAATTTTACTTTACGACAAGAGGTAAAAATGAAACCATTGTTCGCAAGAAGTCAACAAGGTTGGCTAACAAACTGATGGTTCAAAATGTTTTACTTTTGATGATGAGTTTCACATGCGTTCTTTGCATTGTTCAATGTTTATTGCTGACTTTGAAAAAAGCATTGAAACTTGACAACCTCTCAAACAAGAGCTTTGCACTTGGTGAAAAGTAAATTTGAAACACAAAATTGTCCATTTCACCTGTTCCTTACGGGTGGAGCTGGTGTTGGAAAAACATATATAACAAAAGTACTATTATCTTACATTCAGCACTATTGTGCCATGGTTACAAATTCTAATCATGCGGTGGTATGTGCACGTATAGGATCTGCATCTAATAGCATTAATGGGCGTACTTTGCATTCTATATTTAGAATTTCAATTGCAAGTTTTTTTCAGTATGGCTCATTATCTAGTTATAGTATATCAAAGTTACGACAAGAATAAAAAAAAGTGCATACAATTGTTATTGATGAAATCAGTATGGTGAGCAGTGTAATGTTTTCATTTATAAGCCGGCGACTATCAGAAAAATGTCTTTGGGGGTTGCAATGTTATTGTAATTTGTGTTGTTGTTTTTTCAATTCGACCAGTAAAAGGTAGCTTTTGTTTTACAAATGTGTTACTTTGGCAACTTTTTGATTCTATATTTTTAACAGAAAACGTGCGACAGAGAAATGATAATTTATATTCTGCTTTGTTAATAGGTTATCCAAGTGATGAAGATAATTTGCAACTTAAAACAAGATTAGTATATAACACACAAGTGAACTGTTCTGAAGATTTACACATCTTTCCAACTAGAAAGTAGGTTGAAATATATAACAAAGAACAACTGAGTAAATTATGCAACAGAACATTTGTTATTCTTGCTGAACATAATTTTTCATCATCTGAACAAAATGCATATGCGCATGTTCCCATGGACATGATACCGCTTGATGATAATCTTGCTGGTGGTTTGGAAAGAGAGTTGATGATTTCAATTAATTCTAGAGTGATGTTGACAAGAAATATCAATACTGATCAGGGATTAGTGAATGGCGCAATGGGCATTGTAACAAATATTGAATTTATAGGAAGCATTCCATCTAATATCGATGTACAATTTGACACCCTACAACTGGATGAGTCATATGTAATGGTAAAAACACAGTTCACACACCTGTCCCTATTCAGCGCATTGAAAGCGAGTTTATTTATACTGGGCATCATGTTATTAGATCACAGTTCCCTTTGATTTTACCATAGGCATGTCCTGTACATAAGGTAGAAGACATACCATTGGACTCAGCATTTGTAGACCACGGGAGTGTAGTATTTGATAATGGAATGGCTTATGTAGCTCTTAGTAGAGTCAGAACTTGGTCTGGTTTGATACTTATTCGTTTAGATCCCATGGAAATTAAGGCTAGTGAGTCAGTTATCAATGAAAATGAAAGGTTGAAAAATTCAACAAATTAATTGGTCTCTCCAGATATGATTTAGAACAAAAATGGAAACAGGGTCACTGCAAATGAACACTTTTATACTTCACCCTTGAAAAATGTATATTTTATAAGAAAAGAGTACTATTAAATGTGGCATGTATTGCATGTAAAAAAATTCACTGTATTAGTAGAAAATGCTCAAAAGAACTCCTTTTGTATTTTACAGGAAATTGGCACTTAATTAAGACTTATATAGATGATACCAATGAATGATTTAGATATATGTTTAATTGTCATACATGCAATCATACCAAACTGTTTTATTCCACATTTTTATGTTATCACTATGCTGCTCATATGTGTGCATCGACCATTTAAAAGTTAAACCAACACATTTCTAACAACCGGTATCAAAAGTTCTCTATAATATAAAAACTTAAACTTTTTTCTTTGAAAGGATGACACCATAATTCTCAAAGTCTGCAGAGTATTTAAAGAAATTCAGTCTTATAAAAACTCCAAGACAGATAAAAGTCATGAAATACTTTAATCTGGTGTGTGTAGAAAACCTAAAAACTTATCATGTAAGAGTATACCTGACTGGAAAATATGAAATATTTAAGGAAGGCCTGACATACAAGTTTTAAAATGCTGTTTTGAAAGGAGAGAATGTACTCTGGGTGACCAAAGATACTATTGTTGCATACGCTGTCCCTGTGATTGTTAACTCCACACTGCAAATTCCACCATTGCCAGAAGATGTCCCACCACAAGGAGTAGTTCAGAATTTGCCATCAGCGTTTCAATCACCATCAAAATCAACTGTGACTGGTGAAATTGTTAAAGTAAGTAGCAAATATCACGGAAAGATATACAAAAAAAAAAATTCGTCATTTTCTTGAATCTAAATTGTAAATTTAAATATTACTAAAGATGTGGTTTGGGTATTAATTGCAGGTCCCCCCTCTAAAGCAAGTCCGAGATGGAACATTAAATGTTAAGTCCCTTTTGATTAAGGACACTGATGGGTTGGCAAAAATATGTATATTCAGTAAAAACGCTGAATTAAATTATGAAGAAGGTGATGTTGTACAGATAACGTCTGAATATCCAAATCAGTATCTGAATGTACCTCAACTTAAAACAACCTCGGAGTCTAGATGCCAGGTAATATTTTTTTCCCATTAATCTACTTTCATTGTGCTTGACCTTTCTATTAAAACATTGCTCCTGATGTTTACAAACATATACTGAGTTAATAACTTGTATGCATTGTGTAAAATAGAAATATAATAATACTACACTCCACATCCAGGGGTTGGGGGTAATCTGGCATGCGTCTCAATTTGTTGGGCCTACAATGGCCATACACATTTATTCATATTGTTAGAATTTTCTTTTGTAGTTAATATCAAATACCTTGAATGTCACTGATCCAACTTATGGCGAGTTGAAGGCATTTGAGAATGATAGTGACTTCAATAATTGCACAAGTGACATCAGCAACAAAATCAATACAATAACAGATGTTTTAGAAGTTGATATATATGAAATCTGCGAAAAACCTGGTATATATATATATATATATATATATATATATATATATATATATATATATCAATCAGATAATGCATACTGTTATCCCCCTTTCAAAGAAGAGTAAATGACCCTTATTTATTTTGAAGTCACGTGGTCAAGGATCAAACTGGACAATCGACCTAATTAAAATCAGACTTTTTTTTATTTTTTGGGGCCACTTGAATCACTCGGGTGACGCATTACTATTGGTCGGCATGCAGCGTCCGTTATATAGTATCTGTAGGTGAAGGAGACTGGAAATTGTAAATTTCATTGGCCCCTCCCCTTCTCCAAAGGGGACTTCATTTTAGGGTAAAATTGTAAAATTGATATATTTCTTTGAAATATTCTTCTTACATCTATACATCTAGCAATGAAAGTGAATACCGGGTATATAGTAATAATGAGCAAGGAAAATTTATTAGGGCCCGGCATGAAATGCAGGAAGCCCTGTAGTACTCACATTGCCTGTTCTTTGTGACACGATAACTCAAGGTTTTTTAATGTATATTTTTCATTTTTTTTTAGAGAAATAATTTACAGTAAGAGGAAGACGCCTATATAATTTAGGGTCATATCAATTTGTCTGTTTGTTGTCTTTGTTATCATGAACACTTTATTGTGACACGATAAATCAAAAAGGGCACAATAATGAAACCTTAATATTTATCACTGAACACTTGCCAATCTCATTTTCTGGATGCATCACCGCATCTAACTGTGTTTACAACATAAACACTGATGCTTAAAACCATCAACTGTTACTTTGGATTCAGTGTTTTGTCCCTTCATGGACTTCGATACTTGATTTTCATGTATTGATATACTTAATTTTCATCCAAGACAAATAGTCAACACTGTTATTCAAAATGTTACTGTTGAAGTGGTAACATTTAAGAATCTTATGGATGTTATTTTGTAACACTGTCAGATACCAAAAAACATTAAGTAATTGTTTCGTCCCTTCGTGGATTGAGATACTTGATTTTCATTGATCCAAGACAAATACTCAGCACTGTTATCTAAAATGTTACTGTTGATGTGTACCATTTAAGAATCCAATACATGTTATTTTGTAACACTGTTACCAAAAAACAGTAAGTACTTGTTTTTTCTTTTCGTGGACTTGAATACTTGATTTTCATGTATTGTTATACAGCGATCACTGGTTAGAACGCCAACATTTATACCTCTGCAATTTCTGCATTATATCGGGGGAGGGGGATATGTGTACAGCTGTCATAACAAATCGAACAAATTTTATCTACTACATCGTGCTTTGGATGCCTGGATAATCCCGGGGTCCAGTGGTCGTAAATGACTTGTAATGGTAGGGATATTTAATGATTTCCAGTTTTTGCTTTATGTCCAACACGCTTAGACTTCGGTATGTCCGCCATACTCAGATTTCAAAAACAATTATGCATATTTGAACTCGGTTGATTACAATTTACGTAACTTATTATCTGCTCCAAACTTTGATACCTTGAGGACTAATGGCGGATAATTGCTTTTATGTAAACCTGCTCACTCAAATTTTCTTGCCGTTGATTGGCGATAATTAGCGGGGATGATTATAACGGAAATTGACCAAATCCTACCTGCGAATAGGATGGCGGTATGCCAGGGATGGCGTTATAACGGGGTTTTACATAGAAAGGAAAACAGAACTTTGAACTTTTTTGGCGATATGCGGGGATACATTATAACGGGGGAATACTAAACTTGATTTTAATCCAAGACAAATAGTTAACACTGTAATTTAAAATGTTGCTGCTGAAGTTGTAACATTCAAGAATCCAGTATATCTTATTTTGTAAACTTTTTCACTAATTATCTCAAAAGATAATGTGCTAATTATTTACTCATATTTGCATTGTATGATGAAAAATTTATGAATATGAAATCATTGAAGTTTTTTTTTATTCAATTTGCTGGAGTATTATTTATTAAGTATAATTTCAACAACATTGCCCTTTGAAAACGGATACATTACTAGTGTGCCATGAACCTTTCCCTGGTTGTGTTGTTTAATCTTGAGTTTGCTGATCACTGGTTTTATTTTTATTGATTTTTGTTGAGGAATGTGGGGTTTTGTATTATTTATGTAAATTTAAAACTTAATTGCAATAGCATTTAAAGGTTTTACAGATGCAAAAACAAAAAAACAAAAAACAACAGTTATTTATTATTCGTCATAACATCTATTTTGTTTTAATCTGCAAAATTAATGCTTTTTAGTTTCCTTAAAGGGACTGGTTCACGATTTTTGAAAAATATATTTTTTATTTTTGATGTTAAATATTAAAAACATAACTGATTAAATGTTGAGAGTGAAAAAATCGGAACTTTTGAATGCAAAAATAAAAGTAATATTTTAGCCTTAAATCTGTGTTGTGGAAACAAATACTCCATTCTTTTCATGTATACAAATAAACCAATGAATGTTAATTTTGTAATATAAAGCATCTTAATTTGACATAATCACAAATTTTAACTTTTAGATGACACATTTTACCCAAAGAATGCTTTTAATGTGAACGATATAATAAACTTAGATCGATATCGATTTCTTTTGAAATTTTCATAAACAATAAAATACCGCAATCTTTGTTGACAAAACAAATAACAAACTCTCTAGATGAGCTTTTGTCATGATGTATAACTTTGATTTTTATGTAACATTTTTTACACACATTAGACAATAGCTTTTGATCATTAAGAGTGAAAAACAAAATGTTGGGGGAAATCGTGAACCAGTCCCTTTAAAACATCATTTTCTTAATGTCTTAACTAAATGTCTATTTTTAACCATTCAAAAATCTAGTCATTTTTACAGAAAATTAGGACAGTTACTTAAGCATTCTAAAGTATGGTAGGGTTTCTTCACATTTGTTTAAATTTTCAGTCAAACATTTGTTATACCCTGCATTAACTGTTGTCTATCCATGCCTTATATTTTGTGAAGCATTACTTGTTTTTTACATGTTAAATTATTTGATAATTGTTCAGAAGATATTTTGTTTATATATATATATATATATATATATATATATATATATATATATATATTCCAAATCCATATAGGGTTTGTGATAATAAAAAAAAACTAGTTTTTGGCAAACTGTAGGCTTGTCTATCTTATTAGAGTTATCTCTCTTGTACTGTTCATGTTTAGCGCAAGGGGAGGTAATTTTGATTGTTGAGTTACGCAACTTTGCATATAGAGGGTGCATATTGGCGCATTCTAGAAATTTCTTAAATTAATGGCTGGACAAGTCCAGAGTAAACAAAATTTCCCCACTTTCCACCCTAATGCATAATTTGTTAAGGGGGGGTAGATATGTTAATAGTCTAGTTGGCAGTTGATCGATGAAACTTGAAGATGATGTTCAAGCTAGTTAGTTTTTGATATGGGGGGTGTTAAGCTCCCCATCTTTGGTGGGCCATATAATTGTGGATATTAAATGTATGTTGATTGTGATGTTTCATCATGCATATCTTGTTTAATATTGGCTGTATTTACCATTGCATATTATCTGTCATTTACATTAATAAATGACATTTTTCACATCAACAAGATTTTCTCATTCAGACCCACCAAACTAGCACACACTGTGTTGACAAAAATATCTTGATAATGTTTTCATGTATAGCATTTATAGTAGTCATGTTGTCTGTCCAACTGTTTTTACTGTTGGTCAATAATTTTATATGTATACTTTTTCAACTGTCCAAAAATCATTTTGAAAAATTTCCAGATCATATTTATGACCCCCTCCCCTCTTGAAAGAAGCGAGGTATATTGCATTGCACCAGTCGGTCGGTTGGTAGACTACATGTTGTCCGCTCAATATCTTGAGAACCATTCACTTGATCATAATGATATGTCATATCTTGGTTTGTTATGAGTAGAAGAGAACTATTGTTTTCCAGGTCCAAGGGTCAATCAACTACGGACATAAGAATAAATTATTTGCTGAATATCTTGAGAACCCTTTGCTTGACAGGCATCAAACTTGGTACACTGGTACATAAGAGAAGATGACCCCGATTGATTTTGAGGCCAAAGGTCAAGGTCAAACTGGACATTGGAATATTCAGTCTGCTCACTATCTTGAGAACCTTCTGCTTGACAGACATCAAACTTCGTACATCTTCAGGAGATGACCCCTATTGATTTTGAGGTCAAGGGTTAAACTGGACATAGTAATATACTGTCCACTCAATATCTTGAGAACCCTGTCCATGACAAGACAACAAACTTAGTAAACTGGTATGTCTTCAGGAGAAGATGACCCCTATTGATTGAGGTCATATGGTCAATGGTTGAACTGGGCATAGTAATACATTGTCTCCTATATTCTAAAAATTATTTGCTTGATTAACACCAAACTTGGTACACTGGTACAGCATAAAGAGTAGATATGACCCCTGTTGATTTTTAGGTCATATGGTCATTTCACTCCTGACCACATAGGCACCTGAAGTATGAATATTACTACACTCCCTACTTTTTGATAATTTTTTGGTGGTAATACTTTCTTTGAAATGTGTAAATTCCCAGTCTATCTCACCCCCCCCCCCTTTCAATTTATGTAATCGTGTCACGCTTTTTGTAAGCTTTCGAGATTGACCCTCTACCGCTATAATAAAATACCGGTAGAAGGCCAATCTCTAAAGCTTACAAAAAGCGTGAAACGATTACATGTATTGAAAGAGGAATTAGATAGACTGGTAATCCACACAATTCAGAGAAAGTATTGCCACCAAACAAAAATTATCAAAAAAGGGATGTGGTAATATTC
This sequence comes from Ostrea edulis, assembly GCF_947568905.1. Lineage (NCBI taxonomy): Eukaryota > Metazoa > Mollusca > Bivalvia > Ostreida > Ostreidae > Ostrea > Ostrea edulis. The sequence continues at coordinate 38,534,269 of NC_079173.1, forward strand.
ATATTTCAGGTGCCTGTGCTCTCGACATAGTAATCATGTGGGGATCCGGGTTAGAATAGATCCCCAGTATCCTTTGATTGTCGTAAGAGGCGACTAAATGGGGCGGTCCTTCGGACGAGACCATAAAACCCGAGGTCCCGTGTCACAGCAGGTGTGGCACGATAAAGATCCCTCCCTGCGCAATGGCCATAAGCGCCGAACATAGGCCTAAATTGTGCAGCCCTTACCGGCAGTGGTGACGTCTCCACATGAGTGAAATATTCTTTAGAGACGTTAAGCAATATTCAATCAATCAATCTTGACATAGTAAGATGTCTGCTCAATATTTTGAATTGATACTACTATCAGTTAAATGATGTGTTTTTGCAACCCTTTTCAATTTAGCACCATAGGGGACATATGTGTCTTACAAACATCTCTTGTTGTAATTCACATTTCACCTCTTTGTTTAGTATTACCAAATTGTCTTTTGAATGAGTGATTTCATTTTCAAATATTGGTGAGATCACTCATTAGTATGGGCACACTGAATCTATGATGTCAAATATTCCAATAATAACTTCTTGAATCAGAAATATCGCTTATCCTTTTATCACCTATACACTATTAGTTATTCCTTTTTCATTTTAAAATTGGAGGTTGTTGGTACTCTATCAAAAAACTTACGGAATATACTTGAACAATACTATAAAAAAAAAAATTCGGCCCATAAATGTGGTGTTTACACCAATAGTTTCTTGTGTAGTATAGTATGAGGATCTGAAAAAAATGTCATTGACAGGGTGATATATTTTCATATTCATACACGTTTCGTACAATTCCTCTTATTAACATTAATGACTTGTACAAATTATTGGCATTTTTATAGATATACTTACAAGGTTTGTAGACTCGTCAGTGCATCAAATATTCCAATCGGTAACGTTGTTATGTTATTCCCACTCAGGTATCTGAATAATAAACATTTCCCAATTAAGCTTAGTTACAAAGGTGAAATATATAATTCCGTAAACTCAAAATGCAAGAGAATGGCATTTACAATATATATGTCTTTAAACATGAGAATTAAATTCATCAACAACGGTTCATCTATTTTCTAACAACACTTTTCAATTATAATTATGTTAGAAATTGTCTAGTCAAATCAAAATAAGAACACCACAGCATTTCCCACATTTGTTTTATATTTATACTATTTTCCTTTACAGAACAGAGATGTTAAAGGTATACGAACACATCAACTTTATGGCAAGTGGGATAATTGTAGGTTCTATATCCTCAGCTTCTTATATCTATGTAGCGATAATCCATTATCATCCATTATCATCTGGCTATCATATCTATGTATCTGAACTATAGCTCCCAAATGATTAAATGCAAAACTGCATTTTCTGCTTATGATCAATTAGCTTTCTAATTACGCACTGATTCACAACAAGTTTCCAAGCTAAACTTTGGAAAGATGATAATGACGTTCAGAATTTATATGAACGTGTGCTTAGAATATGTTCCCATGTTAGAAAGGCTTATATTTAATTTGAATTTTATATCTAACTGTGAAAGGATAGTGGTACGCAACATTATATTATTTTGATAGCATTTTCATCGTTGCATTTTGTGCTTTTGGTAATTTTGACAGAACGTATGTCTCCAAGGCGTTACTTGGTCAACACGTGGTTAGATTTGAAAAATGTTAGTTGCAGTTTATAATTCAAATAAAACTGTTCATAATATGTCATCACAAATAAGAACGTCATGATCTGTCTACGTATTAAATGTTGAACTTATACAGTATAAATTTTGATGCACCACATGCACATTTCGACAAATAATGTATCTTCAGTACTGTTTAACCGAAATGTTTGAAATCCGAAATAACAATGAAGTTTTAGAGCTATTACAGGGGAAACAATGTGCCTAAAAGTGGGGTCAAATTCGTTTAAGGATGCTTGAATTAGATGATCCTTAATTTTGAAATGAATTTATAAATTTTATAACAGCAATTACATATACATCAGTATTCTGAAGCTAGTAATAAAGTAATTAGCTACTGGACTGTAGAGACCCTCGGGGACTAACAGTTAACGAGCAGAGGTCTCGATCCAGGGGTCATAAAATACAATTAAGGAAGTGCGTTAATTGGTCTATACATGTAATTCATTAAAGATGTATTATTCTGATATATTGATTGGACAGTATTAAGTCAACTGGAAATAAGAAGATCACAGCAGTTATCATATTTGTTTTATATTTCAGTATCTTTTATTTACAGAACGGAGATATTAATTGTATACAAACACATCAACTTAATGACAATCTTTGCATTGGCAGATAACTATTCATTTAATTTGTAGTTGTTGATAATTCTTTGGTATAGGCAGATGGACTTTATATTTGCATGGGATGTTTAAAGCAGGATTTATTCAAAATCTTCTATGTGAGAAGAAAGAACATCTTGCTGTGACCTTCGAGTCAACATTTAGATGTATCAACGACCTGTCATTTAATTACAATAATAGTTTACATTCTGATATATATATATATATATATATATATATATATATATATATATATATATATATATATATACTGGGCATATCTGCTTCATATTTATCTATATTTATTGAAAGTAAATATACAAGGCGAACTAACAAAAATTACATTAATTAAGTTTATTGTTTTTTTCTTTTCGGACATTTTGGATCAGCTCTTTGGACAAATAAGGCATGTCCTAATTCGCTCCACTTTTAACATTGATTGGCAAGCCTAAAGACCAAAAACATGTAGTCTGCGTTGTAAATGCGTTTGTAGATTAGTGTAGTTGTAGTGATAGATGTATTTATATGTAGTTTTTGTTATTATGCTCTGTTGATATTGACCACATTATGTAATTGTTTTCGTTTGTCCTGAAGAAGGGACGGGTCGTCCCAAAAAATTGACAATCTCGTTCTTCGTGTCGTTGGTCATTTTAGTGCTTTGTATATATATATATATATATATATATATATATATATATATATATATATATACTGGGCATATCCCACTGAACTCAAAATAAAAGACAACACAGTCGTTCACTTCTGCTTCATATTTATCTATATCTAGCGGTCGTCGGCGGGGGATGCTTACTCCTCCTAGGCACCTGATCCCACCTCTGGTGTGTCCAGGGGTCCGTGTTTGCCCAACTATCTAATTTGTATTGCTTGTAGGAGTTATGAGATTGATCACTGTTCGTTATCTTCACCTTGCATTTATTGAAAGTAAATATAAACGGCGAACTAACACCTGAATTTTATGACAAACGGGATTGTTTCAGGTTCTTCACTGTCAACCTCATAGATTTATGTAGCATTATTTCATTGTCAACTACATATGGTGTATATATCTCTCCAGTAAGTCGATACACCAGAGCTTGTCCTGACTTCTGGTCATTTTTAAGTCGAAGCAGGCTACTGAAAAACAAGGTGAAGATGCAGGGGTTCCACAGTCTCATTTAAAGTCAACATTTAGCAAATTATATGATCATTGTAGCGATCTGGTTTGCAAACACAACATGGCATTGGGTTAAGTGCTCTCTGACGTGTTTCATACCGATCGTTAGAGCGTTATTTTCTCACTAAGTTTCACTACGGATACATTCGTTTACTTGATCAAGATATAAGGCTTATGGTGGGTGTGATCGGTCGACAGGGAGTGTTTGCTCCTCCTTGGCACCTTATCCCACCGTTTGTATATCTAGGGTCACGTGTTTGCTAAACTATCTATTGTGTACTGATTATAGGAGTTATCAGATTGGTCACTATTCGCTATGTTCACCTTTCATAAGATTTACCATTGTTCATTATTTTCAATTCCTCATTGATCACTGTTTGGAATCTTCTCATTTTCATCTTCCAGGTATCTAAAGTATCACAAAGCATGATATATTGTGATGTCAAATATACCATCAATGACTCTTAAACAGCACCTGCACTATTATGATTCATGAGGTATTTAATGACTGTATTTCAAATTAGTCATCTACCGGTGTATGCTAGCCTGAAATAGATTTTTATGCCATTGCCATGATGTCGTAAAATATCAAAAATGTTTACAAAAAAAAGCAACCTTTCCTACACTTACTCTCATTAACATCATTTGCTATAGAAATAATTTGGATCCACATAGATTTATTTATGGTGCATCTAAGTTTCAAATGTATCAAAACATTAATTCGGTAACGCTGTTCTTTGATTGTAACTCACGCATCTGAATCATTAAAAAAAATCTTGATTAGCCTTAATTGATCAACGCTACAATCATGAAATACATTACTATGTAAACTGATTCAATATTCCAGAGAATAGTATTTGCAATAACTATGGTTAAACACAATAATTAGATACACCAACGATGGTTTATTTATTTTCTAACGATAATAGTTTTTATTATATGATTGAATTATAATTAGCTCTCTACTTGATTGAGATCCAACAATGTAGACACCATACTAACTTATGATTACCTGCACGTGACCTTCCAGGTGAACATAAGGAATTATTTTTTCCACATAGGACCAAAAATAGGTCGGGAATTTCCAATTTGACGCGATCGATTATGCTTATTTTTGTCATCCAATGAAATTCTGCGTTTCTCACAGATTTCAACAGACGTATATGGACAATAGAAAAATGGCGAGGTTTGTTTTTTAATCATTTAATCATATAATAAAACAATTATTGCTGTTTTTGAGGTCAATACGATGATTTAGCCATCTTCGAAGTACGATATTCTCCGAGTCCGGAGGGCTGTCTAAATCATCGTATTGACCTCAAAAACAGCAATAATTGTAAATCATTCATATGTTAATTAGAGAAAACCCAGTCAACTTGAAACACTTTTTCCCCCAAATTAATTGTATAGTTGTATTTTCCCCCGATCACAGGTGTGCATGGTAAACGAATACATCAACGTAATGGTAAATGGGATATATTCAGGTTCTTTCTCATCGCCTTCCTGCATCTATGCAGCAATGTTCTATTATTATATTGTCATGTTATTTATGTATCCCAATTGATTGAATACATCACAACTTTTTCGGCTGATTGACAATTTGGTTTCACATTTATTATTGACTCAAATTAGGTTTTCAAACTATGATTCTAAATCAAACAATTGTACGATTTCTAATACATTTTTGGTAAATTTGCTTGAAATTATGACCCAATGTCGAAAGATGAACTACTGACTTATGATTTGCAATCTTATCTCAAATATAAAAGAATTCTTTACCTAACATTAGACGATGTATGCACCATTGCTACACAAACATCGGAAACTAACGATGGAGAAGCTAAACTAATCTCATTTGTCATCAACTAGAATTGTTAGTTTGCTGTTAATAACCTTTTTTCAATGAAGTATCGAAATGCAAAGCAGATGTGGAATTTGTGATATCTTTTTTTCAAATTCACAGGGATATATCGAATATATCCAGTGAGCTGGAAATAAAGGACACCACAGAGTCATCCACTTCTGCTTCATACTTAGCTATTTTATTGAAAGTAAACATTAACGGCAAACTGACAACTCAACTGTATGACAAACGAGATGATTTCAGCTTATCCATCGTCAACTTCCCATATTTATGTAGCAATATTCCATTATCGCCTGCATATGGTGCTTATATATCTCAACTGATTCGATATGCAAGAGCTTGTTCTGCGTATAGCCCGTTTTTAAATCGAGGTAAGCTACTGACAAACAAGTTGATGGTACAGGGATTTCAACAGTCTCGATTGAAGTCAGCATTTCGCAAATTCTATGGTCGTTATAACGATCTAGTTCGTCAATACAACCTCGCATTGGGTCAAATGCTGTCTGACGTGTTTTATACCGATTGTTAAGCCGTTCTTGGTACACTGATTTTGACTGCGGAAAATTCCGTTTACTTGATCAGGATATAAGGCTCACAGTGGATGTGACCGGTCAACAGGGGATGCTTACTCCTCCTAGGCACCTGATCCCACCTCTGTTGTGTCAAGGGGTTAGTGTTTGCTCAACTTTCTATTTCGTAATGCTTATAGGAGTTATGAGATTGATCACTGTTCGTTATATTCACCTTACATCAATGAAAATACAAAACTTATACGGTACCAATTTTGATGCACCAGATGCAGATTTCGACAAATAATGTAGCTTCAGTGATGCTCAACCGAAATGTTGGAAATCCGAAATAACACTGAAGTTTTAGAGCTATTATAGCCAAAAACAGCGTGCCAAAAAACTGGAGTCAAAAACAGCGTGCCAAACAAGTGGAACCAAATTCGTCTAAGGATAAGAGCAATGCATGAGGGAGATAATCCTTAATTTTGAAATGAATATCTAAATTTTATAACAGCAATTAAATATACATCCGTATTTCCAAGCTAGTAACGAAGTACTTAGCTACTGGGCTGTAGAGACCCTCGGGGACTAACAGTCCACCAGCAGAGGCCTTGACCCAATGATTATTTTCAGTCAATAAAGCGCCATTGATATGTGTAGATGTTGAGTTGAAGTCAACAGGAAGTTTTTTTTTCGTGTCATGCTGAAACCTTGGATTGAAATATGCTTCGTAATAATACGAAAACAGGTCATGTAAAAACGGAACACAATCCGTGCCCATCAAAATTTTAGCAGACTGTTGGAAAACCTGATCATCAGAACCAGGGAGTCATAATCGACAAGGAACTCCAACATGTTTTTTTTTATTTCAACAGTAGGGTATTCGTGCGTTGTATAAGAGTGATGGCTAACAAAGTAATATTCTGGATGACTGATCACTAGATATGAATATTTCGTTTTTCATTTTTTGCTGAATAAGTAACCATCCATAATGTATCCAAGTCCAGTCTTTGATTTATCGTAATGAGTGGTTGTGTATAGTGTTGAAAAATCAGACGGTTTGATGTTGTGGGTTTCAGAAAAGCTTTTGCGATTTCAAATCTAAAAGAAATCTTAAAACCTTTTATAGATACATGTTTGATATACACTATTTATGACCTATATTGTGGCACAGTATGTTTGTTTGTTTTTTATTTTACAGTTGTCAATAGTTTCATAAGAAGCAAATATAGGGGCTTTGTAGAAAGTCTGTCCCATCTAGTAAAGTATCGTTGTTTGTAAAGGTTTTTGTGAAGGTTAAGAATACAGTATAGGGACGACAATTCATATTCTTCTATCCAGTTGAATGGGATGTTAAATGTGTTTAAAACTGAAAAATCATGATTTTGAAGATTTTCATCTATTGATTACCAAATGTGGAATTAATACCAAACGTGTGTAAAATACAGGTTTGATAATGAGTCGTTTAATCAATGGAAAGATAATAGAATATTCCAGAATCGGAAAACTGCATTGTCTACAGTTTTGAATATGTTCAGTCTAAATAAGGCATAGTACATCTTTGTAAAACAACTGACTGTATATTTCATAAGACATGATCATAGTTTTCACATCAGTTTACACACAAATCATACACAAACAAAAAGCAGTTTCCCCTGTGTACAGTATTATACGTACAGATACGTTGACATGTGTACATGGAAAAAAGAGGGGAGGATGCTTATTTCGAATCATATTCTATGATATTTAGAATACTTGATCTTTTCATGAAATATCATGAATATCGATGCGTCTTCGCGGGATATTATTACATTGTGACTTATTAGATTGTGACTAATAATACATGGTGTTAATTCTTAATGTACAATACATGGGAAAAATACACTCTAGTAATTAGCACTGTAGTGATATCCAAAAATTACAGGTATTAATGCATGGCTTAAAACTTTACGAGCTCGTTCGTTTGGGATGCATGTGGTTAACAAACGCCCACACAAAGTCACTCGCTTTATCGGAACTAAATCGACTCAAAACAATGATCCCATAATTCATCTAAGTACAAAATGTATTAATATTATTATTAAAGAGACCAAGGATTGCATTTAAATCGTTTAATATTGGTATATCGTTGAGGCAGACACAACTAGTTACTATATTGAACAGCACGTAAACTGTTCAAAGAATGTATTGTTTGTGAGGCAAATACAAGAATACACGAGAAAAAAATTTAAAATGGTTGTTAGTTGTCTGTTAGTAACCTCAGATTATGTTAGCCGCCGTTTGGAAACTCTTGGAAACCTCGAGAAACACCAACCCTTTCTCATTATTTCTCAATATTTTTGGTTTAACTCATTGTACTGCCCCCTCTCTCTAAATAGGTAAATAAACAAACAAGTAAACAGACAAATAACTAAAACATATTTGCATAGCCCCATATAACCTACATACACCATGTTAGTTCAATCGGTTCACAAACACAAGAGTGACAGTCAATAAATGTTCGTTATGATTACAGCTCCCAGTGCTTTGAGGTTGCGATCAATATATATATATATATATATATATATATATATATATATATATATGTATATAGTTTGTAAATAAAGAATTAGGTATTTGATACAGTAAATACATCCAATAATAAAAGTCAAGAAACACAAAACTCGAATAACATTTCACTGTTAGCGCTTTCGGCTTTGTACATCTAGTGATAAAATTGATATGTAGGACAGGACACAGAATGTTTGTCCAGACGGCAAAAAACTGTCAGGGTAGTGAAATCATGCTACGGAGGAGACTGTCATAAATCGTACTAACAATATTGTTTTGCGCTGTGGGCCGTATACACGAATAGTTTGAAATCGTCCGTGTTAAGTAAGCGATTCAGAGTTCATGAGTGACCTTGCCAAGCATTTACCATAAGATTGTTGAAATCCAACTCTAACACCTAGTATTGCATGCAGAATAGACTTTCTAAACCGAACACATTTATTCGAATTTGCCCAATTATGTTAATTCACACTAGAACGTTTGAACTAAAAATTCATAGAGTATACATGATACTAATAAAGGTCATTGAAAGTCCATCTAAAGGTGGATCAAGGCAAGATGATGAGATTTATTGTGCAAAATACGTATTATAAAATTAACTTGAAATGTTCGTACGTCTTTTGAAATGTGTTACAATGTAATTGTTAAAATCACCGTTGTATGTTATAGGGATGCGTTTTCAACAGAAAAAAGTTAGAAGCCGACAATTCTCAATATAAAAATCAGAAAACTCGCCAACTTTGTTTAAACGTTTATTCACGGAAGGGATATCATATGCTTCCGTATTTGTAAATCGTATGGTGACTTAGACCAGGCATTCATAACATTATTTTTATATAACTTATTGATAAATGAGATTGATCACTGTTCGTTATCTTCACAGTTCATGCATATTTTAAACGTGTATATAGGTATATAAGTCCGGTTCTGTATTCGTTTGTCGGCTTTACTCAATGCTATTAAGAACATGATTACATCTACGATGCTAAATGTTAATGCGCATCTGTTGAGTCCAGGGCTATTTTTTTTTAAACATTGGATCCCATCTCTGGTATTTCCAGAGATCTGTAATTACCGTTCTGTAAGTTTTGTATGTTATGGGGTTTACAGAATTGATCACTGTTCACTTGTTCATTGCTTACAGTTCGGTATATTGACCTCTTCATCTAAACTAAGCTATTTGATGTAAACATATTTTATTGAGAAACTATATAGGATTGGGCAACAGGCAAATCCTATATAGACCCTCTCCCAAATCTAAACTAAGCTATCACGCACTATGACTTATTATGTCAGATATTGTAATCAATGGACTAATGCATACACTATAACTATTCCTGAGACGAATAACAAAGAGTAATTCATTAGTGTATTCGAATATGATATAGGTTCCGCAGTATTCACAGGGCGATGTTAGAATAAAAAACGGTTTCAAGTAGATAGTTTCGTACAATTAATCTCATTAACATTGTTCTCTGGAAAACAAATACACAGTGTCCACACAGATATACTTACAAGATCTGTATATTTCTCAATTTATTCAATATGTGAGGACATGATACTTTGTTGAACATCATTCTAATTCCCACAAATACTCTGAAGTTCTTCTTAAAACATTTTCTGTTCGGATTCCCATAGACACAAATTGTATTAAATATTGGTCAAAACTTTCTACATAAAAAAGTCTTCCTGTGGCCTTCATGTCGCCAAATATATATATCTACAACGTTTGATATGTTAACAATCATATTTCGATTCGATATATCCCAGTGGATTCTCAAATGAAAGAAACCATAGCGTCGTATATATCTACTTCGTACTTAGATGTTCAATTGAACATAGATGTTAACTACAAAATAACAACTCAGTTTTATGACAGTTTTACACAGTGAGGTTTCTATATCTATGTTGCAGTATAATATTCTCACCTATATATGATGTTTTGTGCTTCGACTGATTTGATGTACACGCGTTTATTCTGCGCATTATGAGTTTTGAAATCAAGACAGGCTACTGACACAGATGTGGACGTTACATATTTTTCAGACGTCTAGTTTAAAGTCAGCATTTCGCAAATTCTACGGTCCTTATTATGATCTACTTTGCAAATGCAATCTGTCATTGAGCTAAGTGCGGTCTAACCTGTTTCATAACAATTGTTAGACCATTCTTTAAAACCGATTTTGAATACGGATTGCTCCGTTTCCCTGGTCAGGAAATAGGTATCTTACCAGTAATGAGATCCCTTATATATTCCCATCAAAGAACAAACTTCAATCCAAATTATATTTAAAAATTGTTTTGATAATACCACAGTCGTAAATGATCTAACTTTGTATAAAATCATGATATTTCCTTAAAAAGCGGTTTCATTAGAAAGCACAATGATGACATATAATATTTCTATCAGTTATTAATCTTTATTGAATTGACAGAAAATGTTTAATTGGTAGTTACAGTATTTCAAATTTCATGCGAATGGAATCTTCAATTTCATAAAAATACTAAATTTTCGGTGCTATAATGGAATGTATATCTCGTCAAATAGATATCCCAGCTGATCCAATCAAATACACGTGGTATATCAAACAGAGGTGATGCTCATAGGTGATTAGTGGTTCAGATGATAACCACGTAATTAGTCAGGAGTTGCACTTATTGTTTCGGTATTCAAAGCAGGAGGTAATATATTTTAGAAAATCAAATATTGGTTAAAGCAAAGAAATGACTAAAATATTGATGGACAATTTTGCGTTCTAAGAATTAGATGTGTACACAGATGAAACAGAAATCACATATCCAAATGTTCATTACAAGAAATTGAAGGTAAAATATTGTCTAAATATTGGTTCTAAAGAAGATGTAGCCAGAGTAGTGGTATACTGCAAGGGAAGGGTTCGTCGTAAATCGTACCAGAGATATCATGGTACGTAAAACGAATTGTTTGAAATATTCAGTGTTAGGGAGGCACTTTAGAGTCTATTAGTGACCCAGGCGAGCATGTACCATGAGATTGTCTAAATAAAATTCTGGAACCTGAAATTACATGCAGAATGAAATCTCTAAACTGAACACATAAGTAGAATTTCCCAAATTATATTGATTTAAGCTAGGAATTTTAAAACTAATAATTCATAGAGTATACGCTCAAGGGAAGAGAATAAGGGTTGTTATTATGCAATATGCGTATTGTAAAAGTTGCTTGAAATGTTCATATGTTTTTTGGAATGTGCTAAGTGTTGAAATCGCTGATGTGTGTTACATGGATATATGTACATAAAATTATTTTACGATTTCCTATACGGCAAACAAACGTTCCTCGTATATGTATAGATGAAATTCAAATTCATATCGGGCATTTCGTAATGTTTCTGTATGGAAGGATACCAAGTTTTATTTCCCAAACTTCGTGTTTTCATATCCACTAACGATAATGAGACAAGGAAAAGGAAATGATAGAGAAAACGGAAATTGTGAATTTTACAACGTATTTCAAAGTATCACACCGGCAATTAGTTTTACTATTAATAATATAAAAGTAAAAAAGTACAATCATTTTGCTTAGTTGATTTGAAATAACGTAGTCGGAAATAGCCTATGTTACCAGTCTCATCTGCTGACACCGGAAACATATCACCCTACGTGGAATTTTCTGAGGTTGCTTTATCTGTCAATAAGACTAACCTTGAACACACGTGTTTTTCACATGTGTGTAAATTGCAAGAAAGTGCATCTCAGGATGCAACTTCAACTATTAACATCAAATATTTCCTTTGTAGATAATTGGTTATTTGTACAAAATACACAGAATCAGGGGTACAAAAATGAAGTGAGAAAAATAAGGGGGATGAGGATATTTTTTAATTGGAGAATTACCGGTGTGATGCCAATAAGTTGACTTCGGTGTGACCTTATAGGAGTTATGAGATCAACTTTATTGCAAATGGGATGATTTCAAGCTCTCTATCGTCAGCTTCCTATATCTATATAACATTAATCCATTATCATCTTGCCTTGGTGTCTATACGTCCCAAATGATTCAATGGACAACACATGTTTTGTTGATGATCAATTTGATTTGTAATTTCGCACAGATTCAAAAGAAGTTTTTGAACTAAAATGTACGGATGACATGTTTTTTATCCGCATTTCGATACAAATATGATGCAATGTTGAAAGGGGACTAGCAATTTATACTTTACCTCAAAATATGATGGTTTATCAAATATTCTGCGAACGGAATGATTTGGAGTTAATATTGAAAACGTTGGATTTTGATTCGGATATTTCCAGAGTTTGCAATTGATTTCTCTTAATCGTATATTGTTTATGGGACTTGTGAGATTGACTACTGTTCATTTGTTCATTTTTCATTGACCAATGCTCAGTATCTCCACCTTTTCATCTAAACAGAACTATCAAACATAGTCACTTAGCGTGATGTCATACAACACCTACAGTATTATGCTTCATGAGATAAATAACGATTGTATTTCAGAGGAGTAAAATATGAGTGTAGGGGATCTGAAACAGATTGTATTTCATTGAAAGAGTGGCGTTAAAAATCAATAACGATTGAAATTGATGAAGTTTTTACAAATACTCTGATCATCATGATCCAATTGGTATTCAACTAATTGACAAGTTTAGATGATTAGAATATCCGTATCTTCTTGAACATATCAATTATTCTATTTGATAATATTACGATATTTTTGTACTTTAACAACCTGAACCAAAAAGATAACTTTAGTGCAGTTGATATACACTACAATAATGGCATACATTTATTGTGTAAACTTTTCCAATATACAATAGCATGACATTTGCACTAAATATAGGTTTATATATATATATATATATATATATATATATATATATATATATATATATATGTGTGTGTGTGTGTGTGTGTGTGTGTGTGTGTGTGTGTGTGTGTGTGTGTGTGTGTGTTGATTACAAGATATTCAGTCAACTCGAAATAAGAAAACCTCAGAATCTTCCATATTTGCTTTATATTTGCATTTATATCTTTACAGAACACAGAAGTTAATGATAAACAAACAGATCAACAATTTCAAATGGGATGTATTTTACATCCTCAACTTCCCATAACTATGTAGCAATGTTCCATTATCGCCTGGGTCTTACATCTGATTCCATACGCAAGGGCATGTTCTACATATGCTCACATTGGTTTATAATTTTGCATTGACTTAAAGACCCTACACTGCTATAATTTTAAATTAAAAGATATGTACTGGTTGTATATATTGCATTATTTGCAAACTTGCTTCAATATTTCATCCGATATTAAAAAGGGAGTATCGATTTATATATACCGACGTTATTTCATACTATAAAAGAATGTATTTAACTTCACACTATTTCGATAGTATTTTCACCATTGCTTTTGGTGACAGGAGGCCTATCAAATATTCGAGGAATAAATAGCTATTTTGACAGAATTACACACATTCAAATTGTAGTTGTTTATAATTCGTTTGCATAGGCAGATAAACATTTAATTTGAAGTTGTTTATAATTCCTTTGCAGAGGCAGATAAATATTTTTAAACAGGTATCAATAAGTTAGTCCATTTCACCATGAAGATGATTATTTACGATGCTAATCATGAATGTTTTTATTTAACATGGTTTACATAGTTTCTTGTTCCAGTGATAATACTCAAAACGAACTTGCGGCATTACCAGAGTCCGTGTTTACCCTTCTATAATAGTCACCACTGTTTATTATCCTCACTTGTTCATTAATCACAGTTTGTTATCTTAACCTCTTCATGTATGCTAACTTATCACAAAGTATCACTTTTTGAGATACCAGATACACTACTAATGGCGCATACGACAGTAACTACACTATAAATATTCCTGAGATGATTAATGATTGTATTACAAGTGAGTTGTCATGGGCCCATTATATGATATAAGTTTAAAAACCTCACATTATTTACTGCGGAGCTGTTCGTGATATAATAGTGCGTGCTTTTATTATTATTATTATTATTTATTTATTTTTATTATTATGTGTGTTAAATTTGGGGAATATACGTATTAATATTTGTTTTTAAGAAGAAAAAAATCTTGAATGATAAACAAAAGAATTTGATCAATCTCGGTAGATTCCGCCTGTAATCGGGTAGGCGTCTAGACGCTCAGGATGCAGCAGATAAAGTACGAGTGACAGTTGACGTTAAAAATCAATTCGACCGTGTATAATTTGTGCAATTAAAAAAACAGAGGGAAAGTATTTTCTTTAAAATTATACAGAGGTCTTGATCATCAAATTTCTCATTGATAAATATTAAAAAATACATTCAAGGTGTGGTGCAGATTTATATATATAAATATATATTATAATTACAGGAATGGTCATCTATTTTCGTTGTTTATCCTCGGTTTTCCTGCGTTCATGCTGAAGATTTCGCACGAGGCGTCAAAATGGTAAGGAGTGTGTCAGCTAATATGCATTAAGGATGCAACATATTCAGGCCATATAATGGTGTACAATGTACTGCAATTGCGCTTGTAGCTTTAATTGTATTTATGCAGCATATGCCCAATAAATCAAATTTGCGTAGCGAGGAACGTGGTTTCATTCTGAGAAATGGGACTGATTTATATTCGTATATACAAAATCATGGTGGATCTGGTGGATATTTGTTGCACAGAGATTTACCTCATACTTTGCTGAACTGGAATCGTGATTATGGTGAAGTTGAATATTTTTGACAGGTATTATGTGTCTGCTAGTTCACAACATGTACTTGACAGTAGAAGAGGGCAATTTTAGAAGCACGGGAGATATCGTCTTTTCACCTCGTTACATTTCGTGATAGTACTGTAGCTATATACTATAACAATTTGAATAATGTTGTGCATTTGTTTGATTTACATCAAAGGGATCGATATAGTCTGTCTAGTACAAATGGCAATGCTGTGTTGTTGATATTTCAATCCATGGAAGAATTTATTAGATTCACAGGAAATGTTTATGATGGTTATCAGTTTGAAATAACACCCGTTTGCTTTGGACGGTTTATCATTAACAACAGGTCAAGGGATGAACCTTCACACTCGACCAAAAAGCCAAAGCAAGAAAACTTTAGTAAAACTTAGAATTGTGGAAATGAAAAAAATCAAAAACCCTCAACAGAAAAGAAAAAGAGAAAAAAAAATTGTCACCTAAGCAAAATATTAAAGCATACAACCTTTATTTCACAACTATTGTAAAACTATAAACAATGGTCAGTAATCATGTCGAAAGAAGAAAAATAACAAACTACATTTTTCAGACTATAATGTATTACAAGATGCAAACAAAGAAATTTCATGGATTGAGTTTCAAAACGTTTTTTTTTTCTTTAGATGAGGATTGTTCTCCGAAATTAGTCTCTGATTGTTGCTTTGTTGAAAGTAGTAGTGGTATTAACTATCAAAATATTGATTATTTAAGGATGTACGGGACTGACGATTTTGAAATTACCGCGCAACTCCGAATGACGTAAATAAATCCTATGTCGTTCGCATCTCCTATTTGATTCTGAGTGTATGTTAGATAATATCTACAATGCAATTAATTCTATATATATATTTTACATAAACTATGACAAAAATATTATTATATTCGAAATAAAAACAAATCGCGTAAATTTTACGACTTTAATTACTTTTCGGCAATGTAAACATAGTGAGACTTTTGAAACATTGAAATGCGGGGGAAACGCGGATTTCAGTCAGCTAAAGCGATCCAGCGTTACATCAAGGTTTTTTGACCCACAGAAGACGATGGAAAGTTGCCTCACCAAGACACCAGACGCTGGATCATCTATATTTGCAATCGCAGACGCAAGACATGTGTTCAGGTTTGTCAATCACTGTTAACAGGTTAATAAATTAATGCCGAGTACGCACGTACGTCAAATAAGAAGAAAACAAAATTGTTCAAGTGCAAATCTTCCCAAAAATTCCATGAAAATCGATGCTTGAAAACAATATTGAAATAGGGTATGAATTCACCGGCGTTTATTAAATTGTCAATGTCAGCTGATTGTTCATAGACTTTGAAGATCTAGATCAACCTAAATTATTTAGCCAAACATACAAAGTGTATGATACAAGCATCTGAGTATGAATATGTTAAAGTATTTGTCAAGTTTTAATATACATCTCTATAAATTTAAATATCTGTTGGAGGAGGGGTCATATAAAGCTAGGATATACACAATAGATCAGTGGTGGATCTTTGGTTTTACATAAATTGATAAGTAAGATTTTTTCTTCCTTTAATAGTTGATGTTTGCAGTACAGAAAACAGAGACAGGACACTATAAAAATCTACCACCACATACAAATTATACAAACCCAGTGACATGCTTTGATTTATTTTCACTTTGTGCAAAATATACAGCATAATGCCATAAATGGGTCAACTTTTATTTATTTTACTATATAATTGATTTTGAAATCATTTCCATCCACTTATTAAGATTCAATTCATAGTAACCTTTACACTATTAACAGCACAAATATCTCCAGTATCTTGTTTCAGTGTCTTATTTTTTCCCCAGAACATTGCAGCCATACACATATTATATGATTGTGTTCCACTCTTACAAAGGAATATAAGGAAATGGAATGATAAATTTCATTAATCATGCATGTTTTCTGCATCTAATGTTGCTAAAAGTTTTTGAAATCATGAATAGAATTTATGTCCAGATCAAATGTGTTTTGATAAATGTTTTAGATTTCATAAAAATGAGTTTAGAATTATGATTTAAACAAAAGTTATTTTTCAATGAGTTATAGGCCTAGCGTAAGATGTGAAAGTTGACTCATTCATGACAGTATGCTGCAATTCTATGCCAGTATGAATGTGTTGAACAACAAAAAGAATATGAATTGTCACTGAGCTTCCTTAGGCCCCAATATTAACACTTCATGTAAGTAGCCGAGGTTCATTGATGTATCAGTATTGTTTTTCAGTTCAGTAATTCAAATACCCCCCTCCCCCCCCCCCCCCCCCCCGAGTAACAAAAAAAGTAATTTTATTACAAAGGAATAGTAATACACTAATTGATAGCTGACTACAATAAAATCGTAAGGTAACCATGGCCTTTTTCGATCATGCAGGAAGATGGATGCTAGGTATTTTCTGCCAATTAAGTTTAAATTCAGCCCAACAATTTCAACACTATGACACTACTATTATACATATACAACACTAAATATTTTTTTTAACAAGACGCTTCATTAAAGAAATTTATTTAACATTATTAGTTTTCTATTCACCTAATATATTATCTAGTTTCTTTGGGCCAAAGTTTCCACTATTAAATGTCAGGTAGACCATGTAGACGGATTCAATGATGAAATCTAGTTGTATTCACCTTTTTTGTGTTACACATACCATGTGAGAGTAAAATATAATTGTTCTATATCTATTTCATGTAAACAATATTTGGGAATTGTCAAGCTAGCTGGATAATTTTGCAGCAAGGCATTTGATATCATGATATCATATTGTGCTTATTTTTAAAATATATATGCAAATTAAAGATTGTCCAAGTCCTATAATGAAAAAATGACAAGCATGGCATTATGATAAATATGTACGTTTTTGTTATATGCATAATTTTGCAAGGAACTCTAGTTGTTTTTAAATGCATACATACCTACATGTATATACTGCCCACCATGAATAAGTATACACTCACCAAAATAAGTTACTTGTGCATAAAAAAGAAACATGTGTTACATCATAGATACAGATATTTTGATGCAAATACATAACTCTTGCAAATAAATATATAATGGTAGGCTTTTAACTTTTCATATCCTTCTGGTCTTTTTATTAAAATACTTGATTTTCTGAATTCTCTAAATAAGAGATATTATGTAAAATTTAAATTGAAACTATTTCGAACTATTTACTAATACATATTATTTTGTATTTGATGTGAATATAGTAACTTTTATAAGGCCCTTTGATTTTTCAACTGTAATACATCAATATCACAATTTAACAGACTATATCAAAATATTGAAAGTCCATTATTGTTTCACATATATTGAATTTGTACCCTTAACAAATTATTTTATTGAGCTTAATTGAAAGTTATATTCAGTGAATTAATTTGGCTCTTTTTCATTATATCATATACTATTGGCTATCATTAAGGTACAATGTATCTAGGTTTATATAATTGCACCTGTCAATAAGTTAGTCCTAATACTAAATGCAGTTTGGGCAAGACACACATCACATATTTGATGCAAGTGTACCTCTAAGTTTGGAGAGGAATTCTTAAATCATTTAACACGTTAAGGGGCGATGACGAAATCAAAAGTTCAATGTCTGACAAAAAACTAAATTCACATCAAAATTGGTACCGTATACGTTTTACATAGTTTTCACGAAATCACACCCCACTCCCCTTAAATCTAAATATTATGAATGTTGAAACTAATCGATTAACAAGTAAAAACATGCGAGTATAAATAATACTGTTATACTTTTACTTCTGTTTATTCACAAATTAAAGTGTACATTTAAAATATTTAATGTTCATCACCGGTAAAATGTAATATATTATTATGTGGTTTTTAACAGCCACTTGTCTTTTTTCCACTAAAGTGAAATCGATGTTGGATGACAAAAACTTATTTGAGTTTTTACTCCCCCTGAGGCCCCCTAACTATTTGAATTTATTTTTTTTTCCTGACATTGGTCTTTTGATTTCGCCCCTAAACATGATGGACACTCAACAACCATGGATCAAATTCTGTATGTTGACTCTGCCATTGACCCAATAACCAGAAAACTTACTACAACATTTATACTTAGTAATAAGTCTTTATACAGGACCCTGCATACAAAATAACCTCTAAAGTAATAATCTTGAATACTTATGATATTCATTGTAAAATTTAATATTGTTTATTTATTCTATTAATATATATCATAGGGGTACATACTTCATTACGATTTTCTGTCTTATTTTAAGTTATACATACACAACTACATGTATATAATTTATTGATTCTTTTAATAGATACCTAAAATTGTTCAAATGCATGTTGTCAATATTTGAACAATGCACCCACAGGAAAGAAACATGGAAGAGTGTGGGATGCAAACACAAAACTAAACAATAGTAATTTGTCTGCATGTGCATGTACGCGCACGTACGTGCATTGCAATTTTGGTACAAAAAAATTGAAAATCAGAATTCACAAGGAATCAACATGAAACCTTGTTAGGATGATAGTATATCATTTGTATATACGCAAAATGATAGTCGTGTTGTCTGCACGCACGTGCATGCACATGCATCACATTTTTCGTACACGAATTTTGTAATCAGTGTTTTTTGTTGCTCATTCAAATGGTTTGATATTCATTTTATAGGTAGATATTGAGATCCTTAACTGATCTGCATTGTCAAGATTACCAATCTGCACGCGCATGCACGTGCGCTTCTTTTTGATTGGATAATACATGTACTAAAACATCTGTAACTCTCTTATTAATGAAGCGAATGAGTTGATATTCACATCATAGGTAGATGGTATGTGTATCTATATACTGGTGTAACAAAAAATGCCAACGCACACGTGCATGCACATGCATCATATTTCAAAAGTTAATTTTTTGAAGGACGATAATGTTTTTGTTTTTCATCAAATTCTTTTGATTTTGAGGTTTTAGGTGTGTCTTGGTACTCCTTACAAATTGGTGTGGTTAAAATTACTGGTCAGCACGTGCACGCACGTGTGCTGATTTCTGATTGGATGATTTTAAAATCACTATAACTTTCTTGTATTTCATGCAAACATTAAGAAATTCTTTCTGTGGGTATATGATAGAAAGGCCTGTACTAGAATGACATCAACAAAAGTACGGAATCATACTCGTATGTGTGTGTATGCAAGTGCATTGCTTTCTTTTATTTCTTTGCACTAACATGACCATAGTAAATCATAGTAAACGTACTACATGTAATTAAAGGCTAAAATAAAATGATTTTTGCTATAGGTTTACAATGACTTTACTTTTTAACTGGTTTGTGGAACATATGTAATGGTCCCAGTTACAATTAGAACTAGTTACAAATGGAATTTTGATTTTACTTTAGATTGCAGAATTTTTATCTTTGATATGATTTTATAAAGAAATGCAACTCATTTTTAGCTCAAGTGAGCATTTCTGATCACCCATTGTCTATCGTCTGACTGTCTGTAAACTTTTCACATTTTCGACTTCTTCTCCAGAACCACTTGGCCAATTTCAAACAAACTTGGCAAAAAGCATCCTTGGGTCGAGGCAAGTTAAGTCTGATGAAATGAAGGGTAACACCCTGCTCCAAGGGGAGATAATAGCGAAATAGTAGATATATATTGACAAATTTATAAAAAATTCTCCACAAAAATCCTGTGGGGATCTGTGTTGGAATAGATCCTCAGTACCCCCTAGCTTGTCGCAAGAGGCGACTAAATGGGGCGGTCCTTCGGATGAGACTGCAAAAACCGAGGTCCCGTGTCACACCAGATGTGGCACGAGATAGATCCCTCCCTGCTCAATGGCCCTAAGCACCGAGCATAGGCCTAAATTTTGCAGCCCTTCACCGTCATGGGTGACATCTTCATATGAGTGAAATATTCTCGAGAGGGACGTAAAACAATATTCAATCAATCAATCTCCAGTTCAATACTTCCAGAACAAGTAG
The DNA here is from genome assembly GCF_947568905.1 of Ostrea edulis. Lineage (NCBI taxonomy): Eukaryota > Metazoa > Mollusca > Bivalvia > Ostreida > Ostreidae > Ostrea > Ostrea edulis. The sequence continues at coordinate 38,555,435 of NC_079173.1, forward strand.
GCCAATTTCATCCAATGAAGGGCCATGCTACCTTTAAAGGTATAAAAGAGATAATTACAAAAATAGGGAGGGGTCAATTAAAAATCTTCTCAAGAACTGCTGGGCAAGGAAAGTTCAAATGTTCATGGCAGCTTCCTGATATAGTGCAGATTAAAGTTTCTTGAAACCATGGCTCCTGGGGGGTAGGATGGGGCTACAATAGGGGATCAAAGTTTTATATCTGAATATATAGGGAACAAATCTTTAAAAAGCTCCTTCAGAAAGCAATAATTATATATAAATATTTATTATATTTAATATATATATTTATTTAATAGTAAATATATATAATGCTATCCATTTCACGTAATTTTTGGAATTTTTTAATTATTCTGATGTCAACCTTACACGTATATTTTTCACAGGTTTTGAACATGATGTCTCCAGCAAGGATATGTTTGATGATGGTTACCATGGGAACGAACTCAGACCTATGTCAAAAATGTCATTTTCTGATAGAATAGACATAATGCTATCCATTTCACTTAATTTTAGAATTTTTTAATTATTCTCATGTCAGTCATACCTTTCCATTTTTTTTACAGGTTTTGAACATGATGTCTCCAGAAAGGATATGTTTGATGACGGTTACCATGGAAACGAACTCACGGACCTATGTCAAAAATGTCTTTTTCTGATAAAATAAATATAATGCTATCCATTTCATTCAATTTTAGAATTTTTTAATTATTCTGATGTCAGCCATACACTTCCGGGTTCTGTACAGGTTCTAGATATGATGTCTCCAGCAAGGATATGTTTGATGATGGTTACCATGGTAACGAACTCAAAGACCTATTTAGAAATGAATGTTTCTGTTAAATTAAAACTAATGCTAATTACTTTAATCACTTTAGGAATTTTTTCACTGCTCTGATTTCAGTTCCATACCCCCTTTTAGACAAATAGTAAATTTCAGTCAATTATAATGTCTCCAGCAAGGGTATCTTTGATGTTCGTTACCATGGAAACGAACTCACGAACCTATCTAAAAAATGTCTTTTTTCGATAAAATGAGTACAATACTATCTATTTCACTCATTTTTAGGATTTTTTAATTACTCTGATGTCAGTCCCATACATCCTTAAATGATTCAAATCATGATAAAAAGTTTGAAGAAGAAATAAGACAATCTGCAATTTTTTTTATTGCGTATGTTGTGAGAGTTTTTTTTTCTTCAAATCAGGTATACCGTTGGAGGCAAACTGTCAGTTTGCATGACCTGCAAATTAAACAAGATGCCAATTTATGCAAGTTTTCCTACATTTCACTATTCATTAGTCTATTAATTTTGTCTGGCGGACAGTATGGTGAGAAAGGTATCATACTTAATTTGCCTTGCAACGTCCAAATCGTAGCTGATCAGTTCCCTCAAAGTACTAGAGATGTAAATTTAATGAGTGTAAAATAATTGCATGAAAGTCATGCCGCTGACGATGAAAGGAAATATTTTGCATATCCATGAAAACTTTTAGACGCTTTGAACTGGCTGAAAGCAAATAACAAACTTTATGCTAATATTTCAGTAGATTTATCTGAATCTGATCATGATGGAGGATTTCACAATTTGTACAGTCAGAATGAAGTTCTTGAAGCAGAATAATTTTTTGCAACCCCTGTAAATAAGACTAATCCAATTCCTAGTATAGAAGAGTTTATAAATAAAGGGTGTATAAAAGTTTCTAAGATTAAAGAAGGGCTTGTGAATGTATATAACCAGAATCACGAGAGATGGCATTTCTCAGGCTCTTTCCTCGAGGAGTAAATTGTTTTAAATTTCCTAGACAAATGAAGATTCCACGTACAATGTATTTCAGACAAAGACTTTATCACAGACATGGTTATTTTAGAAACAATATGACTTACTTACTACACGCTGCTGTTAATACCGATCTGATGATGCTGAAGTCTGAGATGAGTGGTAATATGAGAATAACCAAAAGTACACAAAATTCTGATTTGGTAACTGCTTTTGATGTGAAGAATTTGAAGCCAAATAATGTAAAACTTATACGGTACCAATTTTGATGCACCAGATGTGCATTTCGACAAATAATGTCTCTTCAGTGATGCTCAAGCGAAATGTTTGAAATCCGAAATAACTATGAAGTTTTAGATCTAAATATAGCCAAAAACAGCGTGCCAAACAAGTGGAGCCAAATTCGTCCAAGGATAAGAGCTATGCATGAGGGAGAGAATCCTTAATTTTGAAATGAATTTCCAAATTTTATAACAGTAATTAAATAGGCATCCGTAATTTCAAGCTAGTAACGAAGTACTTAGCTACTGGGCTGTAGAGACCCTCGGGGACTAACAGTCCACCAGCAGATGCCTCGACCCAGGGGTCATAATGTAAAACTTATATTATACGGTACCAATTTTGATGCACCAGATGTGCATTTCGACAAATAATTTCTCTTCAGTGATGTTCAACCGAAATGTTTGAAATCCGAAATAACTATGAAGTTTTAGATCTAAATATAGCCAAAAACAGCATGCCAAACAAGTGGAGCCAAATTCGTCCAAGGATAAGAGCTAGGCATGAGGGATATGTTGTGCCAAAATTCTCATATGTTTATGAAAAATATCAGAGGTACAGTAGCATACTTTAGAAAGCAATTATACAATCTTTTTTTTCAATGTTTAAATTTCTAGATCCCCTAACTCTTTTTATGACTTTATCCGCTAATAATCTTCATTGGACTGAATTAGCTATGTTGTTAAAGAATGTGAATTACGAAACTGCCATACTTCTTAACAATGTCATGGATAATATGAGACACGATCCACTGTTAACATCTATCCATTTTGAAAAGAGATGCAATGCTTTGATGAAATTGTTTGTTTTATCAGGAGAACGACCGCTTGGTAAAGTACAAGATTATTTTGCAAGAGTAGAATTTCAAACTAGAGGGAACCCACATATACACATGTTTGTTTTGATTGATGGTGTTCCAAATAAAATAACCAAGGAAAATGTACCTAGTCTAGTATCATATGTAGATAGTACAATTAGATAATGTCTTCCAGATACTGAGGATGAAGAACTGAACTATTTTGTTACAAAATTACAAACTCACAGCCATACAAAATATTGTACAACATTATACAGAGCTTCTTGTAGATTTGAATTCCTAAAGCCTGTTTGTACACAAACGAAAATACTTGGAAATATTGATTTTAATTTGGGTAACAAAGGAAAGTTTTACTTTACGAAAAGAGGTAAAAATGAAACCATGATAAATTGTTCGCAAGAAGTCAACAAGGTTGATTAACAAACTGATGATTCAAAATGTTTTACTTTTGATGATGATTTTCACATGCATTCTTTGCATTGTTCAATTATTATTGCTGACTTTAAAAAAGCCTTGAAACAATGAAAAGTTCTCAAAAAGAGCTTTGCACTTCGTGAAAAGTAAATTTGGAACACGAAAGTGTTCATTTCATCTGTTTTTTACGGATGGAGCTGGTGTTGGAAAAACATATAACACAAGTACTAATATCTTACATTCAGCACTACTGTGCCAAGGTTCCAAATTCTAATCCTGCGGTGGTATGTGCACGTATAGGATCTGCATCTAATAGCATTAATGGGCGTACTTTGCATTCTGTATTTAGAATTTCAGTTGCAAGTTTTCTTCAGTATGGCTCATTATCTAGTTATAGCATATCAAAGTTACGACAAGAATTAAAAAAATGTGCATATAATTGTTATTGATGAAATCAGTATGGTGAGCAGTGAAATGTTTTCATTTATAAGCCGGCGACTATCAGAAAAATGTCTTTGTGGGTTGCAATGTTATTGTAATTGGTGATTTTGTTCAACTTAGAGCAGTAAAAGGTAGCTTTTGTTTTACAAATGTGTTACTTTGACAACTTTTTGATTCTATATTTTTAACGGAAAACGTGCGACAGAGAAATAATCATTAATATTCTGCTTTGTTAAATCGTGTAAGGATATGTTATCCAAGTGATGAAGATAATTTGCAACCTAAAACAAGATTAGTATATAAGACACAAGTGAACTGTTCTGAAGATTTGCACATGTTTCCAACTAGAAAGCAGGTTGAAATATATAACAAAGAACAACTGAGTAAATTATGCAACATAACATTTGTTATTCTTGCTGAACATCATTTTTAATCATCTGAACAAAATGCATATGCGCATGTTCCCATGAACATGATACCGCTTGATGATAATCTTGCTGGTGGTTTGGAAAGAGAGTTGATGATTTCAATTAATTCTAGAATGATGTTGACAAGAAATATCAATACTGATCAGGGATTAGTGAATGGCGTAATGGGCATTGTAACAAATATTGAATTTATAGGGAGCATTCCATCCAATATCGATGTACAATTTGACAACCCTACAACTGGATGAGTTATATGTAATGGTAAAAACACAGTTCACACACCTGTCCCTATTCAGCGCATTGAAAGCAAGTTTATTTATACGGGGCATCATGTTATTAGATCACAGTTTCCTTTGATTTTACCATAGACATGTACTGTACATAAGGTACAAGGCACACCATTGGACTCAGCAGTTCTAGACCAGGGGAGTGCAGTATTTGATTATGGAATGGCTTATGTAGCTCTTAGTAGAGTCAAAACTCGGTCTGGTTTGATACTTATTCGTTTAGATCCCATGAAAATCAGGGCTAGTGAGTCAGTTATCAATGAATATGAAAAAGTTGAAAAATTCAACAAATTAATCGGTCTCTCCAGATATGATTTAGAATGAAAATGGAAACAAGGTCACTGCAAATGAACACATTTATACTTCACCCTTGAAAGATGTATATTTTAGAAGAAAATAGTGCTATTAAATGTGGCATGTATTGCATGTAAAAAAAATTCACTGCATTAGTAGAAAATGCTCAAAAGAACTCCTTTTGTATTTTACAGGAAATTGGACATTGCACTTAATTAAGACTTATATAGATAATACCAATGCATGATTTAGATATATGTTTAATTGCCATATATGCAATCATACCAAACTGTTTTATTCCACATTTATATGTTATCACTATGCTGCTCATATGTGTGCATCGACCATTTAAAAGTTAAACCAACACATTCTAACAACCGGTATCAAAAGTTCTCTATAATATAAAAACTTAAACTTTTTTCTTTGGAAGGATAACACCAGAATTCTCAAAGTCTGCAGAGTATCTAAAGAAATTCAGTCTTATGAAAAATCCAAGACAGATAAAATGATGAAATACTTTAATCTGGTGTTTGTAGAAAACATGAAAACTTTCCATGTAAGAGTATACCTGGCTGGAAAATATGGAATATTTAAGGAAGGCCTGACATACAAGTTTTAAAATGCTGTTTTGAAAGGAGAGAATGGACTCTGGGTGACCAAAGACACTATTGTTGCATACGCTGTCCCTGTGAATGTTAACTCCACACTGCAAATTCCACCATTGCCAGAAGATATCCCACCACAAGGAGTAGTTCAGAATTTGCCATCAGCGTTACAATCACCATCAAAATCAACTGTGACTGGTGAAATTGTTAAAGTAAGCAGCAAATATCACGGAAAGAAATACAAAAAAAAAAAAAAAAATCCGTCATTTTTTTGAATCCAAATGGTAAAGAACCTGATTCACAAACCCCAAAATATGGCCCTTAAAATATATATAAAAATGAAAGTAAATGTTGAATACGAGTATTGGTGTTATAAATATGTATCAGAATGCGGGGTTTTAAAAAAACATGTTAGATTTTAAAAATAGGAGCACAACTAAAGCTGTATACATACCAGAACCGGATATGGTACCGTATATTTGTCATTTTTCACCAAAAACTGGTTATTTTGTAAAGGTTTTGCCATACTGGTTTCATCTCGCCCAAAATATTTAAAGTATTTTTATAATATACACCTTTTCAATTGACCATAAATGCAAAAATATTTTAGGGCGAGCTAGGAGCACTATTTTTATTTTTCAAAAAACGATATTCCGGATTGCTGAAAAATATTACGGTTATAATGCGCTGGTGGTGGTAAACTTGAATTTTACAGAAAATATGGCTGGTTTAAGTATCTTATGGAGAAGGAAACTGTTTTTTATTTCGTGTCATGTATATAGGTCATTTTAGTTCGGTGTTTATTTTTAAAGCAAGGGAATTTCCCACACCTAATAATAGTTTTTGGTAGCAGCTTGTTTTACCCTTTTACTATAGATGTTCATTTTCAATACCTAGTTGTTTTCATCTTTTAAAGTCGTTCACAATACATCTTCATTGCATCGTTGCTTAAAAACTGTGTACAATTTTGGTAGTTTTACATTATAAACATAAACATTATCATTGAACAAAACGACAGTTACCGACACTGTTAGGCCTAGTGACTGAAATGAACATGGCGCGTCGCGGCGTCTTCTTTCACTTTGGGATATCAGAAAATATTCAGGCTTCACGCAAGTATTCTTGTATGGTACTGATATCATATAGAATAGTTTTTGCTTTATTTATTTTACAAAATTGTTACTACGCAGATTTAGACTGTCAACATTCGAAATAACTGTTTTATTTAACCTAAGTTTACGTACATTGGGAGAAAGTCCTTCTTTGATTTACAGTACATCCAAGTTTCGGGCTGAATATTAGCATGGCCTGGTCAGGGAAAAAGAAATTCAAACTAAAAGATTTAAACTAAAATATGACTTACCATAGCATGCAGCATTGCCGCCAGTTAAATCCGACACAGTAAATTATGTAAGCAATTCATAGATAGCGATCCACATGTTATCGATGAGACATGACGTCATCTGTTGTAAGACATTCATGACGCATTTTATGCTTCGATAGGCGGATCAAGTAACCCCCATATGAAAATACTCGATATACCGGTGGGTTTTTTTTTTATTTCACTTATGATATCGTTGTACATGTCAAGAGTTTTTTATTTTTTATTTTTATGTAACTACTTGTAAACCAAGACTGTGCGTTTTGCTTTTTGTTTTAGACAAAAAAAAAACCCAGTATTTATTGTGCATGTTTAATTCCGTTGATTTTTAATTCCATGGTCTAGTTCAAAGGCCTATCAACGTATCAGTGTTCCATTGTCCAATGTAAAATTAGAAAAGGAAAAATAGTGTCGTCTTGGTTGTCAAGGAGGCGTGTCCCCATGCCAAGTTACAATTATACAATATAAACACATATTTTTTTTCAGAATTGCGTGATACAAGTAAAATTAAATTATGACAGACGGACTGAATTCTATATTATATATGTTTTGCCAATTAATAAACTGGACGTGTGTTGTTCCAATAAATATATCTTAATTTAATAATCCAGCCTACAATAGCAACAGGAAATTGTGCTTAAATTGTACAATCTTCAAAAGCTTAAAGTGTGTACATGCGTGTGGTGGCGGTGGTGGGTGGTGGTCTTCATCCACTCAAACTGTCCCAGTCCCCCTCCTAAATTCAATTTCTTTAAGTGTGCAATGGATAAGTCGCCATATGAACCCATCCAAGTCTACTGTTAGGATGTTTTAAAATCTCAGTTTCAAATGCAATTAGTTCACACACAAAAATATATAAACAACATTATTTGACGATTTGCATTTTAGTTGCTTCTATCCATACACGCTATACAACAGTACTGAATCTATAACTTCGTGAGAGAGAGAGAGAGAGAGAGAGAGAGAGAGAGAGAGAGAGAGAGAGAGAGAGAGATAAAGAGAGAGAGGGGGGAGAGATTATCAATAATTGTATACAGGTAGGGGAAGTTTAATCAAATCTTAAATGTACAATATTATTCTTATTAATTAACCATTCCACTTCATTCTGATATATTTAATTTCCCCTTTTTCCATGTTAAATTATTCGGCTGGCGCGAGTTGGGACTGCTCCCCCCCCCCCCTCCCTTTTTTAAACCGATGTTACGTGCCTAGCTATCTAACGCATTCTCAGTCAAAAATGAAATATATAATCTATATCACTACAACTTCATTGGATTTACTAGATTTTTTACCACCTTAATACGTGTTTATGCAAGCGGACAATCTAGGCATTTTTAAAATTATTTTTTCCATCTTCGATAGCAAAATATATTCAGTCCACGAAGAGCAGAATGGACCCAAAACCTATGGCAAGCGAAGATGATTTTTACCCCCGTTTTCGGGTGTTATAACTGACCAAAAAAATAGTATGTTTTATAACTTTCATTCAGAAGACGGGTAAGCTCGTAAGTCACTGAATAAACAAAAAATCGTCCGCATTCTTATTTCGATAGCGTTGTCAACTGTACATTTTTTGATATTTCTACACTACCTGTAACATGTATACAGCAGATCTAAATCATCTAATATTCTTAATTACAATAAAAATTATACATTAAAAGACGTGGAGCACTAATATAAATGTCAATCTTTTAAAATAATCGCACAAATAAACCAATGCTTTTACTTGTCATTTTATGGTCCACATTTCTTTGAGCTGCTATAATTCATGCTATTTAACAAATTGAAATCAATGCCAATCTATACCATGTGATATTCGTTTGTTCATTTTCAAAGTCAAATGATCCTTTTTTTATTTGGTGAACTCGTGTTGCGAAACAATGTGCCGACAAACACGTACAGGTGTTTGTGTACGGGATGTCGAGACTATCATGGGCGTTTCATAAAGGTGTGAACGTCTGCGGGGAAGTCTGCATACGGATATATATCAATATCTTGATATATCTTTATACAAGAAATAATCCCGATTTACAAACATGTTGAGGTTTCTACTTAGAAATAATTAAAATCCATTTAGCGACACTGTCCACTCTATATCTGCTTCAAACATATAAACGTGAAAAGTTAATACAGAACGGACGTCATAAGTTAAGGGTAATTAAGATGAATTGTTTCGAATAGCAAACTCCAACATGTAAACAATTTAAGTAAGTTATCAAATTAGTATGATAATTCTTTAAAGATAGACAGTGAAGGCACATTTTTTGAAATTAGATTACTATTTTAAATTTACAATAATATATATCATTACAGGATATAAATATATACAAATCGCCGTTTTATACGTTTTAATTTTCACCCACTAATATTTCCCTTAGTATTTTTTTTTATCACACGAAGGTACACGGTGGCATGAAGGAGGCACATATGTCAGACCTCCGTGGACTTAAAGGTCTACCTCGCTCTGAAAATTGAGACTTCAGAGGAGTAGTATAGAGCGAGGGAATATACGCGCCCTGGCGCAAGTTTTCACCGAAATTTTGCACGTTTGGTCAAGAGGTAAGCCAAGGGGGCGGACGTAAGGGAATGAACCAATCAGAAGCCAGAGGGTGAGAGAAGGAACCAATCAGAATTTAGAAGGAAATATAGATTGTCAGGTTTAGAAATTTATCACGTGATGAAAGGGGTACCAGAGAGGATAATATATAATTATCCATTGAAAATTTTTCCCTTACATTGGGCCCCTCCGAAGAGAAAAATAAAAATCAATAAGTAATACTGCTGGTCAATGGGGAAAAATCAATATAATTGCTGGTTATGAATAATAGATGACTTATTGATTTGGATAAAGAGATCGATGAGAGATGAAAACAATGATATTGTCGGTCAGTTTATGAATAATAAATGAATTATTGATAGGAAACTTCGCAGGATAAAAACATAATCTTTTCATTTTATGGTTCAATCTGCTAACTTAAAGATACGGAGAGTCGTTCAGAGTGTCCAATGTCCGTGAGATTTCAATACGGGGATTTGTTAGACGTTAAAGATGTAGACCTTATTTGTCATCAGGTCAATTGTTTAACCGTCAAATCTCATGGACTTTCTCAACAAATTTCTCGCAAGTATCCGTGGGCCGACATATATAGTGACCGGAAATCATTTCAGGGAAGAAATTTAGCTACGTTTAATACCAGAGGCGTCCCCGGTCACATCAAAATGTTTAAAAAAAACCAATCACACAACCATAGTTTGTATGCTAGCTCAATGGGACTACGGGCGTTGCCATGATGTTAGAAAAAAGAACAATCGCAAAGCTGTGAATTGTCTCGGATATTGTGGCTTTACTGAAATAATTCGGTATATATAGTGTTAAGTCTTTCAAATGTAGACAAGGGTGACAAAATATCAACAACTGTTAATCCTCTTATGCACGGTTGAACTATATCAACTTATTTATTTTAAAATGTGGAAAAAAGAGAGATAAATCTCAACTAAAGAGAGGATTTTTATTTTTATTCATGTAATTTGAGTGACATTGAATTTATCAATTGTACACATAATATGTCAAAACTTGATTCAAGGCCATGTATCCCGAAGACTGAGAAACCACGTTGAATTCAATGACTCAGACTGCATCTTCTCACAATTAAAAGTTTTCCCTCACGATCCAATGCATTCCGATTTGGTCATTTCCAAAGCCTGCGCTACCAGGGTCAATAAGGTCACTTTAAGTTCTATCTGTTTGGATGGCGGATCTCTATTTTTTTTTTTTAGATCCGCTTCCCACAATGTAACGTCCCTTGTGATCGGGTCTCTCTATTCCCTCCGAAATGTCTTGAAAATGTCGTATCCATTTTTCAAAATCGGGTACGTAAGGCATCCATTTACCAAGTTTGGCATCGTACATGTACTTCTATGGATCCCGTCTTCTTTTTTGAGTAAAAGTACACAGTGTGCAGGTTTTTCTAGTTTCAAAGGTTGTAAATTACTTCCCCTTATAAACAATTGTAATCTATCAAGATTCTGACTTCGTAATGGAAAGAAAAAAGGGCGATCAAAGGTCAGGTGACCGTATACGGTTTCGCGTCCCAAATATGCTCCATTAGGTTCTACGACAGGTAAGGTCCGTAGTATCCGATACGAGGATCCATTGACGTAGGAATCTCCAATGATATCACAACACACGTGTAGACGTTCGTGGTAAGGCATGTGTAGAGCAATTTCTAGCAAAGCACATTCCCAACATCCATTTAAATCATAAGTTTTGGGAAGCACCACCGCAAAATCCCCAGGCGTGTTCCCGAAAATTTTGTTGTCGTCACTGCCCACAAACAAGTAATGTTGCATGTTTCTAATCTTTTGAATGAATTAGATTGTTGTTGCTCTTATGCTTTTAGACCATAAATAATTAAGATACCTGAATTCCAATAATGTAAGGTCTTCAATAAAAACTGAATGTTCACATTTACGTATTTATACACTAATATATAGTAAAACAATTTCACAACTACAGAGATACATCATTTAGAATAAAATGTCACTTAATTGAATGTATAAAGTTTGATCATGTATATCAGAAAAACACCCATTTTGTGATTCTTGACTTCTTTTGAGACGACGACGTCAAATTGTCCCGTTGATTTACCACGACTGTTGGTAGTGGCGCGGCTGCAGTAATCGTTCCACATTTTGGCGGCGGCGGCGGAATTTCCCGTGTATTTTCTATGGCTGGAGGCGACGACGGCGGACTTGACCGCTGCGGTGACTGTGGAATCGATGGACTGTTGGGCGGCAGCGACGGTGATTTGCCTTTGTTTTGCATGGGAGATTGCGGCGGCGGCGGAGATTGGCGGTCTTTTAGCGGCGGCGGCGGTGGATTTAAAGCTGAGGTTCCTGTGATAATTAAAATAAATACATAAAGAAAATTTATATTAATGTACTAATGACACAAGGATATTAATTGTGCTTTCTACATAAATGTCCAGTACTTAAGATACCTGAATTCCAATAATGTAAGGTCTTTAATAAAAACTGAATGTTCACATTTACGTATTTATATACTAATATATAGTAAAACAATTTCACAACTAGAGAGATACACCATTTAGAATAAAATGTCACTTAATTGAAAGCACAAAGTTTGATAGTGTATATCAGAAAAGCACCCATTTTGTGAGTCTTGAATTTTTGGGGGAGCGGAGGCGTCGTACTGCCCCGTTGATTTACCACGACTGTTGGTAGTGGCGCGGCTGCAGTAATCGTTCCACATTTTGGCGGCGGCGGCGGAACTCCCCGTGTATTTTCTATGACTGGAGGCGGCGGCGGCGGACTTGACCGCTGCGGTGACTGTGGAATCGATGGACTGTTGGGCGGCAGCGGCGGTGATTTGCCTTTGTTTTGTATGGGAGATTGCGGCGGCGGCGGCGGCGGCGGCGGCGGCGGCGGAGATTGGCGGTCTTTTAGCGGCGGCGGCGGTAGATTTAAAGCTGAGAATCCTGACATGACTAAAATAAATACATAAAGAAAATTTATATTAATGTACTAATGACACAAGGATATTAATTGTGCTTTCTACATAAATGTGATTGATAGTCCTAGGTGTTTTTCGTAAATCTTGGTCTTAGTCCTTTTATAGCAAGTCCAAGATTTACGAAAAACACCTAGGACTATCAATCACATTTATGTAGAAAGCACAATTAATATCCTTGTGTCATTAGTACATTAATATAAATTTTCTTTATGTATTTATTTTAGTCATGTCAGGATCCTCAGCTTTAAATCCACCGCCGCCGCCGCTAAAAGACCGCCAATCTCCGCCGCCGCCGCCGCCGCCGCAATCTCCCATACAAAACAAAGGCAAATCACCGCCGCTGCCGCCCAACAGTCCATCGATTCCACAGTCACCGCAGCGGTCAAGTCCGCCGCCGCCGCCTCCAGTCATAGAAAATACACGGGGAGTTCCGCCGCCGCCGCCAAAATGTGGAACGATTACTGCAGCCGCGCCACTACCAACAGTCGTGGTAAATCAACGGGGCAGTACGACGCCTCCGCTCCCCCAAAAATTCAAGACTCACAAAATGGGTGCTTTTCTGATATACACTATCAAACTTTGTGCTTTCAATTAAGTGACATTTTATTCTAAATGGTGTATCTCTCTAGTTGTGAAATTGTTTTACTATATATTAGTATATAAATACGTAAATGTGAACATTCAGTTTTTATTAAAGACCTTACATTATTGGAATTCAGGTATCTTAAGTACTGGACATTTATGTAGAAAGCACAATTAATATCCTTGTGTCATTAGTACATTAATATAAATTTTCTTTATGTATTTATTTTAATTATCACAGGAACCTCAGCTTTAAATCCACCGCCGCCGCCGCTAAAAGACCGCCAATCTCCGCCGCCGCCGCAATCTCCCATGCAAAACAAAGGCAAATCACCGTCGCTGCCGCCCAACAGTCCATCGATTCCACAGTCACCGCAGCGGTCAAGTCCGCCGTCGTCGCCTCCAGCCATAGAAAATACACGGGGAGTTCCGCCGCCGCCGCCAAAATGTGGAACGATTACTGCAGCCGCGCCACTACCAACAGTCGTGGTAAATCAACGGTACAGTATGACGTCGTCGTCTCAAAAGAAGTCAAGACTCACAAAATGGGTGTTTTTCTGATATACATGATCAAACTTTATACATTCAATTAAGTGACATTTTATTCTAAATGATGTATCTCTGTAGTTGTGAAATTGTTTTACTATATATTAGTGTATAAATACGTAAATGTGAACATTCAGTTTTTATTGAAGACCTTACATTATTGGAATTCAGGTATCTTAATTATTTATGGTCTAAAAGCATAAGAGCAACAACAATCTAATTCATTCAAAAGATTAGAAACATGCAACATTACTTGTTTGTGGGCAGTGACGACAACAAAATTTTCGGGAACACGCCTGGGGATTTTGCGGTGGTGCTTCCCAAAACTTATGATTTAAATGGATGTTGGGAATGTGCTTTGCTAGAAATTTCTCTACACATGCCTTACCACGAACGTCTACACGTGTGTTGTGATATCATTGGAGATTCCTACGTCAATGGATCCTCGTATCGGATACTACGGACCTTACCTGTCGTAGAACCTAATGGAGCATATTTGGGACGCGAAACCGTATACGGTCACCTGACCTTTGATCGCCCTTTTTTTCTTTCCATTACGAAGTCAGAATCTTGATAGACTACAATTGTTTATAAGGGGAAGTAATTTACAACCTTTGAAACTAGAAAAACCTGTACACTGTGTTCTTTTTCTTAAAAAAGAAGACGGGATCCATAGAAGTACATGTACGATGCCAAACTTGGTAAATGGATGCCTTACGTACCCGATTTTGAAAAATGGATACGACATTTTCAAGACATTTCGGAGGGAATAGAGAGACCTGATCACAAGGGACGTTACATTGTGGGAAGCGGACCTAAAAAAAAAAAAATAGAGATCCGCCGTCCAAACAGATAGAACTTAAAGTGACCTTATTGACCCTGGTAGCGCAGGCTTTGGAAATGACCAAATCGGAATGCATTGGATCGTGAGGGAAAACTTTTAATTGTGAGAAGATGCAGTCTGAGTCATTGAATTCAACGTGGTTTCTCAGTCTTCGGGATACATGGCCTTGAATCAAGTTTTGACATATTATGTGTACAATTGATAAATTCAATGTCACTCAAATTACATGAATAAAAATAAAAATCCTCTCTTTAGTTGAGATTTATCTCTCTTTTTTCCACATTTTAAAATAAATAATTTGATATAGTTCAACCGTGCATAAGAGGGTTTAACAGTTATTGATATTTTGTCACCCTTGTCTACATTTGAAAGACTTAACACTATATATACCGAATTATTTCAGTAAAGCCACAATATCCGAGACAATTCACAGCTGTGCGATTGTTCTTTTTTCTAACACCATGGCAACGCCCGTAGTCCCATTGAGCTAGCATACAAACTATGGTTGTGTGATTTGGTTTTTTTTAAACATTTTGATGTGACAGGGGACGCCTCTGGTATTAAACGTAGCTAAATTTCTTCCCTGAAATGATTTCCGGTCACTATATATGTCGGCCCACGGATACTTGCGAGAAATTTGTTGAGAAAGTCCATGAGATTTGACGGTTAAACAATTGACCTGATGACAAATAAGGTCTACATCTTTAACGTCTAACATATCCCCGTATTGAAATCTCACGGATATTGGACACTCTGAACGACTCTCCGTATCTTTAAGTTAGCAGATTGAACCATAAAATGAAAAGATTATGTTTTTATCCTGCGAAGTTTCCTATCAATAATTCATTTATTATTCATAAACTGACCGACAATATCATTGTTTTCATCTCTCGTCGATCTCTTTATCCAAATCAATAAGTCATCTATTATTCATAACCAGCGATTATATTGATTTTTCCCCACTGACCAGCAGTAGTACTTATTGATTTTTATTTTTCTCTTCGGAGGGGCCCAATGTAAGGGAAAAATTTTCAATGGATAATTATATATTATCCTCTCTGGTACCCCTTTCATCACGTGATAAATTTCTAAACCTGACAATCTATATTTCCTTCTAAATTCTGATTGGTTCCTTCTCTCACCCTCTGACTTCTGACTGGTTCATTCCCTTACGTCCGCCCCCTTGGCTTACCTCTTGACCAAACGTGCAAAATTTCGGTGAAAACTTGCGCCAGGGCGCGTATATTCCCTCGCTCTATACTACTCAGGGGTGCCGACAATTTTAAATGTTCACCGTGTTTTATTTTTTTTTTAATACTTTCAAAAATCTATTTTTGTAATTAGTTACTATAAGTACTCAAGTTTAACCAAAATTATACAGTTGTCTCTCTTTTTTATTCTCAATTATATCAATTTTAATGGAAGTTGATACATATAGATATATGCAACTTGAAAATATAAACTCGTCTTTGAGATAGACGGTAAAACATTACTATTTGCTGTGGTCCTTTCACTGCAAGGAATTTGAATTTTTAATCACGATTTTTCAATTATGTCCAATACAGCGGGAAAAAAATGTAGTGTTATGTAGTGGGGGGGGGGATATATCACAAATTTAAACATCGTGATAGAAAATATACAAGTTCCTAGTATTTTAACAGTTGTGATTTACAACCAGAATAAGCCCAAAAAATATATATTAACCTATGCGTCCATTTTTCGTGTATTACACTGTGATTCCCAAAACGTCAACATCATGACGTTATATAGTTTTTCTGTTGCAAAACAACACAAAGTTTCAACGACTGTAAAACGAAAACTAGAAAAGATATAGTTATAAAATAAATTGTTCTGTAACCTATAACTCGTAGAGCATCAACTGTGAAAGTCTCATTTATTTTGACGAAAGGGCCAATTTTAGTACTTTGTGGCTTTGGTTCTTTACAAATTACTAAAGATGTGAGTTTGGTATTAAATTGCAGGTTTCCCCTCTAAAGCAAGTCCGAGATGGAACATTAAGTGTTAAGTCCCTTTTAATGAAGGACACCGATGGGTTGGCAAAAATATGTCTATTCAGTAAAAACGTTGAATTAAATCATGAAGAAGGTGATGTTGTACAGATACCGTCTGCATATCCCAAGCAGTATATGCATGTACCTCAACTTACAACAACCTCAGAGTCTAGATGCCAGGTAATATTTTTTTTTCATTAATCCACTTTCATTGTGCTTGACCTTTCTATTCAAACATTGCTCCTGATGTTTACAAACATATACTGAGTTAATAACTTGCATGTATTGTGTAAAATAGAAATATAATAATACTACACTCCACATTCAAGGGGTGGAGTTAATCTGGCATGTATCTCAATTTGTTGGGCCTATAATGGCCATACACATTTATTCATATTGTTGGAATTTTCTTTTGTAGTTAATGTCAAGTACCTTGAATGTCGCTGATCCAACTAATGGCGAGTTGAAGGCATTTGAGAATGATAGTGACTTCAATAATTGCACAAGTGACATCAAAAACAAAATCATAACCATAACAGATGATTTAGAAGTTGGTGTCTATGAAATCTGCGCAATATATATCAGATAATGCATATTGTTATTCCCCTTTCAAAGAAGAGTAAATGACCCTTATTTATTTTGAGGTCACAGGGTCAAGGGTCAAACTGGACAATCGACCTAATTAAAATCGGACTCCTTCGATTTGCGCCATATACTTATACTCTTGAGATAACCTAACTAGGGGGGCGTGTTCATATGAACTAATTAATGTATATGCTGTTTTGTGCTGTATTGTACTGAAGTGAAATGTTTTGACTGTAACATTTAAGAAATAAGGTATCATTTAAAAATATTTATCGGGATATAAATACGGGTTGGTCACGTGACAAAATTTAATCATGTAGAAACCCGTATTTATATCCCGATAAATATTTTAAAATGACACCTTATTACTTATATTTACATTTTTGGTCGGTAACATTGCTGAATTGTGTTAACAACACGTTTCCATACATTTCAAATTGTTGACGTCCACAACGAAGCGTCATATATGTTCAAAATGACGACAACACAAAACAAAGTTCTATAAAATGAAGAACTGTTTTAATTATTAAGACGCTAGAAAGCAAGTATATCAACATATACTTATACATTAACTCGGGAGTATATAATAGAAAACTCTTCCATGTGTCTAATTTTAGGGGGTGGGGGAATTATGATTTAAACGGGTATGCGCAGTGTTACACTTAGAGTTGTGATGCGCTTTGACTTTTGAAAAGTGAAGACGTTGAAGACCGACTTTGAAAGATATTCTGTGGATATTACGGAGTTAACAGAAGACTGAGATGGAGGAACATGAAGAACAGGGCGGCAGTCGTCAGGTGTAGGCAAATTATTTATAGACAGGACAACTCGACAGAGGACGCAGCTCAGATGAATCTCCGGAAAGAACTGAACATCGCAGAGAATGTGGAACTGCACGAAGGTAAGGGACGGTTTGGATTTGGATATGTAATTGTTGATAAACATGACCTCACTGAACGCTTCTTTTGACTCGATAATTTTTTGTAATAGGTTTTTAACGACGCCTCGCTTCGATGTCCCGACATAAACTTGGAAACCGACATCAAGCACTATGGCTGCTGTGGCACGGAAGCAGTGTGGTGTGTAGGTCTTAATGCACGTTCACGACTTATCGGCCATACATTCTGTGAACGACCTTTTTGCTAAAGCCTAATGTCATCGTCTAGCAGTAGGTACAATTCCGCATCACCGATAACCAAGGTGAAGTTGTAGCAGACGAAATTTTAGACATACATTAGGCCTAGTAGGCTAGTAACTAAAGACATTGTTTACAGTTATGCTTTTATCAATTATTGATGAAAGTCCACTGCTTGGAATACAAATAAAACCGTAAATACATTTTGTGGTGTTGATTTCATCTATTGAAAGATTTCTGTAGTAAGTGAGAGCGATTAATAGATGTGTATTGCCTTAGTAAAAGTAGTACCTGTTACCTACTTTTAACAAATGTTCATACGCACAGCCGTGACCTCTGTTGACCCCGTAGTAGATTTATCCAGAAATAAATACGTATTGCTCGTAATAGTGTTATGTAGGAGAAAACAGTTGCAAATGTAAATATTTAATGATAACAAATACTTTTTAAAACAATGAAGAATTTTGATTTTTGGGGGCCATTTGAATCAGTCGGGTGACGCATTACTATTGGTCGGCGTGCGGCGTCCGTTATATAGTATCTGTAGGTGAAGGAGACTGGAAATTGTAAATTTCATTGACCCCTCCCCCCCCCCCCCCTCTCCAAAGGGGCCTTCATTCTGGGGTAAAATTGTAAAATTGATGTATTTCTTTGAAATATTCTTCTTACATCTAAACATCTAGCAATGAAAGTGAGTATATAGTGATAATGAGCAAGGGGAACTTATTAGGGCCCGGCATGAATGCAGGGAGCCCTGTAGTAATCACATTATCTGTCCATCAACACTTTCTTTGTGACACGATAACTCAAGAGTTTTTATTGTACATTTTTCTAATTTTTTAGAAAAATAATTTACAGTAAGAGGAAGGTGCCTATATAATTTAGGGTCATTTCACTTTGTCTGTCTGTTTGTTGTCTTTGTTATTATGAACACTTTTTTGTGACACGATAAATCAAACATATTTCATTGTACAGTTTTCAAATTGTGTACAGAAATAAATTACATACCCCAGTTAAACATTAGAAATTCGCTTAGATATTCAGAACAGGGAGTAGTGATACTGTTTTCACTCAAGTGACATATAAGGTCTGTGAGCCTCTTTTTGCAATTTCATGGGGTTTGAAGTTTTGTACTCTTGCTACAATAACATGGGACGGATTTATATTCATATATTTTGAACCATGGTGGGTCCAGTGGATAGTTGTTTTTACAGAGATATACCTTGTAATTTGCAGAACTGGAATCATGATTATGACGAAGTTGAATATTTTTTGACCGGTAATATTATTACGAACCTGTTAGTTCAGAATATGTAGTTGGCAGGAATGCTGGACAAATGTTGAACAACTTTTTTGCTGTATTACACTCTTTTTGAAACATGTCTATAAACATTCTAACGATAAGTTTTTCTTGCCTAGCATGTCGTCAAAAGAAATTGGTGAAAGGACAATTTCCAGTGTGTTGAGGGCAAGAAAGCTCCAAAGAAAAGAATGTGAGAGCTTTATTTCTATACCAATCGGAAGACAAGACAGACCAGACAATAACGATGTTTAAAGGTGTTATTGAAATTGCTGTGCATAAAAAGATACCAAACGGACACAATAATGAAACCTTAATATATATCACTGAGCACTTGCCAATCTCATTTTCTGGATGCATCACCGCATCTAACTGTGTTTACAACATAAACACTGATGCTTAAAACCATTAACTATTACTTTGGATTCAGTGTTTTATCCCTTCATGGACTTCGATACTTGATTTTCATGTATTGATATACTTAATTTTCATCCAAGACAAATAGTCAACACTGTTATTTCAAATGTTACTGTTGAAGTTGTATCATTTAAGAATCCTATGGATGTTATTTTGTAACACTGTCAGATACCAAAAAACATTAAGTACTTCCTTCGTCCCTTCGTGGATTGAGATACTTGATTTTCATTGATCCAAGACAAATACTCAGGACTGTTATTTAAAATGTTGCTGTTGATTTGTACCATTTAAGAATCCAATACATGTTATTTTGTAACACTGTTACCAAAAAACATTAAGTACTTGTTTTGTCTTTTCGTGGACTTGAATACTTGATTTTCATGTATTGTTATATAGTGATCCCCATCCCCCTTTGAACGTCAACATTTATACTTCGGCAATTTTGGCATTATATCGGGGGAGGGGGGTATGTGTACAGCTGTCATAACAAATCGAACAAATTTTATCTACTACATCGTGCTTTGGATGCCTGGATAATCCTGGCGTCCAGTAGTCGTAAATGACTCGTAATGGTAGGGGTATTTAACGATTTCCAGTTATTGCTTTATGTCCAACACGCTTAGACTTCGGTATGTCCGCCATACTCAGATTTCAAAAATAATTATGCATATTTGAACTCGGTTGATTACAATTTTCGTAACTTATTATCTGATCCAAACGTTGATACCTTGATGACTAATGGCGGATAATTGCTTTTATGTAAGCCTGCTCACTCCAATTTTCTTGCCGTTGATTCGCGATAATTAGCGGGGATGATTATAACGGAAATTGACCAAATCCTACCTGCGAATAGGATGGCGGTATGCCAGGGATGGCGTTATGACGGGGTTTTACATAGCAAGGAAAACAGGACTTTGACTTTTTTGGCGATATGCGGGGATGGCATTATAACGGGGGATTGCTGAACTTTATTTTAATCCAAGACAAATAGTTAACACTGTAATTTAAAATGTTGAAGTTGTAACATTCAAGAATCCAGCATATCTTATTTTGTAATTTTTTTTTCATCAATGATCCCAAAAGATAATGTGCTAATTATTTACTCATATTTGTATTGTATGATGAAAAATTTATGAATGTGAAATCATTGAAGTTTTTTTTATTCAATTTGCTGAAGTATTATTTATTAAGTATAATTTCAACAACATTGCCCTTTGAAAACGGATACATTACTAGTGTGCCATAAACCTTTCCCTGGTTGTGTTGTTTAATCCTGAGTTTGCTGATCACTGGTTTTATTTTCATTGATTTTTGTTGAGCAATGTGGGGTTTTGTATTACTTATGTAAATTTAAAACTTAATTGCAATAGCATTTAAAGGTTTTACAGATGCAAAAAAAAAAAAACCAGTTAATCATTATTCGTCATAACAACTATTTTTTTTACTCTGCAAAATGAATGATTTTCAGTTTCCTTAAAGGGACTGGTTTACGATTTTTTAAAAATATATTTTTCATTTTTGATGCTAAATATTAAAAATATAACTGATTAAATGTTGAGAGTAAAAAATGGAGCTTTTGAATGCAAGAATAAAGGTAGTATTTTAGCCTTAAATCTGTGTTGTGGAAACAAAGACTCAAGTCTTTTCATGTATACAAATACACCAATGAAATGTTAATTTTGTAATATAAACCATCTTAATTTGACATGATCACAAATTTTAACTTTTAGATGACACATTTTACCCAAAGAATGCTTTAAATGTGAACGATATAATAAACTTAAATCGATATCGATTTCTTTTGAAATTTTCATAAACAATAAAATACCGCAATCTTTGTTGACAAAATAAATAACAAACTCTCTAGATGAGTTTTTGTCATGATGTATAACTTTAATTTTTATGTAGCATCTTTTATACACATTAGACAATAGCTTTTGATCATTAAGAGTGAAAAACAAAATTTTGAGGGAAATCGTGAACCAGCCCTTCAAAACATCATTTTCTTAATGTCTTAACTCAATGTCTATTTTAAAGCATTTAAAAATCTAGTCATTTTTATAGAAAATTAGGACAGTTACTTAAGCATTCTAAAGTATGGTAGGGTTTCTTCACATTTGTTTACATTTTCAGTCAAATATTTGTTATACTCTGCATTAGCTGTTGTCTATCCATGCCTTATATTTTGTGAAGCATTACTTGTTTTTTACATCTTAAATTTCCTTTTGAAATCTCAAGTAACATTGCTCTATATTATTTGATAGGGTTTGTGATAATAAAAAAAAATAGAGTTTATGAAATAAACTAATTTTTGGCAAACTGTAGGCTTGTCTATCTTATTAGAGTTATCTCTCTTCTACTGTTCATGTTTAGCGCAAGGGGAGGTAATTTTGATTGTTGAGTTACGCAACTTTGCATATAGAGGGCGCATATTGGTGCATTCTAGAAATTTCTTAAATTAATGGCTGGACAAGTCCAGAGTAAACAAAATTTCCCCACCTCCCACCCTGATGCATACTTTGTTAATTGGGGGGGGGGGGGGGGGGGAGGGTAGATATGCTAATATTCTAGTTGGCAGTTGATCGATGAAACTTGAAGATGATGTTGAAGCTAGTTAATTTTTGATATAGGGGGTGTTAAGATCCCCATCTTTGGTGGGCCATATAATTGTGCATACTAAATGTATGTTGATTGTGATGTTTCATCATGTATATCTTGTTTATTATTGGTTGTATTTACCATTGCATATTATCTGTCATTTACATTGATAAATGACATTTTTCACATCAATAAGATTTTGTCATTCAGATCCACCAAACTAGCACACACTGTGTTGACAAAAATATCTTGATAATGTTTTTCATGTATAGCATTTGTAGTAGTCATGTTGTCTGTCCAACTGTTTTTACTGTTGGTCAATAATTTTATATGTATACTTTTTCAACTGTCCAAAAATCATTTTAAAAATTTTTCATACGATACGTATGACCCCCACTCCCTTCAAAGAAGCGAGGTATATTGCTTTGCACCAGTCGGTCGGTTGGTAGACTATATGTTGTCCGCTCAATATCTTGAGAACCATTCACTTCATCATAATGATATGTCATATCTTGGTTGGTTATGAGTAGAAGAGAATTCCTATTGTTTTTCAGGTCCAAGGATCGATCAACTATGGACATAGGGATATACTATTTGCTGAATATCTTGAGAACCCTTTGCTTGACAGACATCAAACTTGGTAGACTGGTACATAAGAGAAGATGACCCCTATTGATTTTGAGGCCAAAGGTCAAGGTCAAACTGGACAATGGAATATACTGTATGTTCACTATCTTGAGAACCTTCTGCTTGACAGACGTCAAACTTGGTACATCTTCAGGAGATGACCCCTATTGATTTTGAGGTCAAGGGTTAAACTGGACATAGTAATATACTGTCCACTCAATATTTGAGAACCCTTTGCTTGACAACACAACAAATTTAGTAAACTGGTATGTCTTCAGGAGAAGATGACCCCTATTGATTGATCTAATATGGTCAATGGTTGAACTGGGCATAGTGATACATTGTCTCCTATATTCTAAAAACATATTTGCTTGATTGACACCAAACTTGGTACACTGGTACAGCATAAAGAGTAGATGACCCCTGTTGATTTTTAGGTCATATGGTCATTTTACTCCTGACCACACAGGCACCTGAAGTATGGATATTACTACACCCCCCTTTTGATAATTTTTTGGTGGTAATAATTTCTTTCAGATGTGTAAATTCCCAGTATATAAACTACCTTTCAATTTATGTAATCGTGTCACGCTTTTTGTAAGCTTTAGAGATTGACCTTCTACCGCTATAAAAAAAATACCGGTAGAAGGCCAATCTCTAAAGCTTACAAAAAGCGTGAAACGATTACATGTATTGAAAGAGGAATTAGATAGACTGGGAATTTACACAATTCAGAGAAAGTATTGCCACCAAACAAAAATTATCAAAAAAGGGGATGTGGTAATATTCATACTTCAGGTGCCTGTGCTCTCGACATAGTAATCCCGTGGGGTTCTAGGTTAAAATAGATCCCTAGTAACCTTTGCTTGTCGTAAGAGGCGACTAAATGGGGTGGTCCTTCGGACGATACCATAAAACCCGAAGTCCCGTGTCACAGCAGGTGTGGCACGATAAAGATCCCTCCCTGCTCAATGGCCATAAGCGCCGAGAATAGGCCTACACTGTGCAGCCCCCATATGAGTGAAATATTCTTTAGAGACGTTAAGCAATATTCAATCAATCAATCTTGACATAGTAAGATGTCTGCTCAATATTTTGAATTGATACTACTATCAGTTAAATGATGTGTTTTTACAAGCACCATGGGAGACATATGTGTTTTACAAACATCTCTTGTTGTAATTCACATTTCACCTCTTTGTTTAGTATTACCAAATTGTCTTTTGAATGAGTGATTTCATTTTCAAATATTGGTGAGATCACTCATTAATACGGGCATAGTGAATCTGGGATGTCAAATATTCCAATAATAACTTCTTGAATCGGAAATATCGCTTTTCCTTTTATCACCTATACACCATTAGTTATTCCCTTTTCATTTAAAAACTGCATGTTGTTGGTACTCTATCACAAACAACTTACGGGATGTACTTGAACAATATTATAAAAAACAAATCGGCCCATAAATGTGGTGCTTACACAAATAGTTTCTTGTGTAGTATTGTATGAGGATCTGAAAAAAAACTGTCATTGACAGGGTGGTATATTTTCATATTCATACACGTTTCGAACAATTCCTTTTATTAACATTAATGACTTGTACAAATTATTGGCATTTTTATAGATATACTTACAATTTTTGTAGACTCGTCAGTGCATCAAATATTCCAATCGGTAACGTTGTTATTTTATTCCAACCCAGGGATCTGAATCATAAATATTTCCCAATTAAGCTTAGTTGATCAACGTTACAATGGTGAAATATATAATTCCGTAAACTCAAAATGCAAGAATTTGGTATTTACAATATATATGGCTTTAAACACGAGAATAAGATTCATCAACAACAGTTCATTTATTTTCTAACAAAAATTATCAATCTTATGTTAGAAAGTATCCAGTCAAATCAAAATAAGAACACCATAACATTTCCCACAGTAGTTTTATATTTCGATTTTTTTCTTTACAGAACACAGACGTCAAAGGTATACGAACACATCAACTTGATGGCAAGTGGGATAATTGTAGGTTCTATATCCTCTTCGTATATCTATGTAGCGATAATCCATTATCATCTGGTTATCATATTTATGTCTTTGAACTATAGGTCCCAAATGATTAAATGCAAAACTGCATTTTCTGCTTATGATCAATTAGCTTTCTGATTACGCACTGATTCACAACAAGTTTCCAAGCTAAACTTTGGAATGATGAAAAGGATGTTCAGAATTTATATGAACGTGTGCTTCAAATATGTTCCCATGTTAGAAAGGCTTATATTTAATTTGAATTTTATATCTAACTGTGAAAGGATAGTGGTACGCAACATTATATTATTTTGATAGCATTTTCATCGTTGCATTTTGTGCTTTTGGTAATTTTGACAGAACGTATGTCTCCAAGGCGTTACTTGGTCAACACGTGGTTAGATTTGAAAAATGTTAGTTGCAGTTTATAATTCAAATAAAACTGTTCATAATATTTCATCACAAATAAGAACGTCATGATCTGTCTACGTATTAAATGTTAAACTTATACAGTATAAATTTTGATGCACCACATGCGCATTTCGACAAATAATGTATCTTCAGTACTGTTTAACCGAAATGTTTGAAATCCGAAATAACAATGAAGTTTTAGAGCTATTACAGGGGAAACAGTGTGCCAAAAAGTGGGGTCAAATTCGTTTAAGGATGCTTGAATTAGATGATCCTTAATTTTGAAATGAATTTATAAATTTTATAACAGCAATTACATATACATCAGTATTCTGAAGCTAGTAATAAAGTAATTAGCTACTGGACTGTAGAGACCCTCGGGGACTAACAGTTAACGAGCAGAGGTCTCGACCCAGGGGTCATAAAATACAATTAAGGAAGTGCGTTAATTGGTCTATACATGTAATTCATTAAAGATGTATTATTCTGATATATTGATTGGACAGTATTAAGTCAACTGGAAATAAGAAGATCACAGCAGTTATCATATTTGTTTTATATTTCAGTATCTTTTATTTACAGAACGGAGATATTAATTGTATACAAACACATCAACTTAATGACAATCTTTGCATTGGCAGATAACTATTCATTTAATTTGTAGTTGTTGATAATTCTTTGGTATAGGCAGATGGACTTTATATTTGCATGGGATGTTTAAAGCAGGATTTATTCAAAATCTTCTATGTGAGAAGAAAGAACATCTTGCTGTGACCTTCGAGTCAACATTTAGATGTATCAACGACCTGTCATTTAATTACAATAATAGTTTACATTCTGATATATATATATATATATATATATATATATATATATATATATATATATATATATATACTGGGCATATCTGCTTCATATTTATCTATATTTATTGAAAGTAAATATAAACGGCGAACTAACAAAAATTACATTAATTAAGTTTATTGTTTTTTTCTTTTCGGACATTGTGGATCAGCTCTTTGGACAAATAAGGCATGTCCTAATTCGCTCCACTTTTAACATTGATTGGCAAGCCTGAAGACCAAAAACATGTAGTCTGCGTTGTAAATGCGTTTGTAGATTAGTGTAGTTGTAGTGATAGATGTATTTATATGTAGTTTTTGTTATTATGCTCTGTTGATATTGACCGCATTATGTAATTGTTTTCGTTTGTCCTGAAGAAGGGACGGGTCGTCCCAAAAATTTGACAATCTCGTTGTTCGTGTCGTTGGTCATTTTAGTGCTTTGTATATATATATATATATATATATATATATATACTGGGCATATCCCACTGAACTCAAAATAAAAGACAACACAGTCGTTCACTTCTGCTTCATATTTATCTATATCTAGCGGTCGTCGGCGGGGGATGCTTACTCCTCCTAGGCACCTGATCCCACCTCTGGTGTGTCCAGGGGTCCGTGTTTGCCCAACTATCTAATTTGTATTGCTTGTAGGAGTTATGAGATTGATCACTGTTCGTTATCTTCACCTTGCATTTATTGAAAGTAAATATAAACGGCGAACTAACACCTGAATTTTATGACAAACGGGATTGTTTCAGGTTCTTCACTGTCAACCTCATAGATTTATGTAGCATTATTTCATTGTCAACTACATATGGTGTATATATCTCTCCAGTAAGTCGATACACCAGAGTTTGTCCTGACTTCTGGTCATTTTTAAGTCGAAGCAGGCTACTGAAAAACAAGGTGAAGATGCAGGGGTTCCACAGTCTCATTTAAAGTCAACATTTAGCAAATTATATGATCATTGTAGCGATCTGGTTTGCAAACACAACATGGCATTGGGTTAAGTGCTCTCTGACGTGTTTCATACCGATCGTTAGAGTGTTCTTGGCTCACTAAGTTTGACTACGGATACATTCGTTTACTTGATCAAGATATAAGGCTTATGGTGGGTGTGATCGGTCGACAGGGAGTGTTTGCTCCTCCTTGGCACCTTATCCCACCGTTTGTATATCTAGGGTCACGTGTTTGCTAAACTATCTATTGTGTACTGATTATAGGAGTTATCAGATTGGTCACTATTCGCTTTGTTCACCTTTCATAAGATTTACCATTGTTCATTATTTTCAATTCCTCATTGATCACTGTTTGGAATCTTCTCATTCTCATCTTCCAGGTATCTAAGGTATCACAAAGCATGATATATTGTGATGTCAAATATACCATCAATGACTCTTAAACAGCACCTGCACTATTATGATTCATGAGGTATTTAATGACTGTATTTCAAATTAGTCATCTACCGGTGTATGCTAGCCTGAAATAGATTTTTATGCCATTGCCATGATGTCGTAAAATATCAAAAATGTTTACAAAAAAAAGCAACCTTTCCTACACTTACTCTCATTAACATCATTTGCTATAGAAATAATTTGGATCCACATAGATTTATTTATGGTGCTTCTAAGTTTCAAATGTATCAAAACATTAATTCGGTAACGCTGTTCTTTGATTGTAACTCACGCATCTGAATCATTAAAAAAAATCCTGATTAGCCTTAATTGATCAACGCTACAATCATGAAATACATTACTATGTAAACTGATTCAATATTCCAGAGAATAGTATTTGCAATAACTATGGTTAAACACAATAATTAGATACACCAACGATGGTTTATTTATTTTCTAACGATAATAGTTTTTATTATATGATTGAATTATAATTAGCTCTCTACTTGATTGAGATCCAACAATGCAGACACCATACTAACTTATGATTACCTGCACGTGACCTTCCAGGTGAACATAAGGAATTATTTTTTCCACATAGGACCAAAAATAGGTCGGGAATTTCCAATTTGACGCGATCGATTATGCTTATTTTTGTCATCCAATGAAATTCTGCGTTTCTCACAGATTTCAACAGACGTATATGGACAATAGAAAAATGGCGAGGTTTGTTTTTTAATCATTTAATCATATAATAAAACAATTATTGCTGTTTTTGAGGTCAATACGATGATTTAGCCATCTTCGAAGTACGATATTCTCCGAGTCCGGAGGGCTGTCTAAATCATCGTATTGACCTCAAAAACAGCAATAATTGTAAATCATTCATATGTTAATTAGAGAAAACCCAGTCAACTTGAAACACTTTTCCCCCCAAATTAATTGTATAGTTGTATTTTCCCCCGATCACAGGTGTGCATGGTAAACGAATACATCAACGTAATGGTAAATGGGATATATTCAGGTTCTTTCTCATCGCCTTCCTGCATCTATGCAGCAATGTTCTATTATTATATTGTCATGTTATTTATGTATCCCAATTGATTGAATACATCACAACTTTTTCGGCTGATTGACAATTTGGTTTGACATTTATTATTGACTCGAATTAGGTTTTCAAACTATGATTCTAAATCAAACAATTGTACGATTTCTAATACATTTTAGGTAAATTTGCTTGAAATTATGACCCAATGCCGAAAGATGAACTACTGACTTATGATTTGCAATCTTATCTCAAATATAAAAGAATTGTTTACCTAACATTAGACGATGTATGCACCATTGCTACACAAACATCGGAAACTAACGATGGAGAAGCTAAACTAATCCCATTTGTCATCAACTAGAATTGTTAGTTTGCTGTTAATAACCTTTTTTCAATGAAGTATCGAAATGCAAAGCAGATGTGGAATTTGTGATATCTTTTTTTCAAATTCACAGGGATATATCGAATATATCCAGTGAGCTGGAAATAAAGGACACCACAGAGTCGTCAACTTCTGCTTCATACTTAGCTATTTTATTGAAAGTAAACATTAACGGCAAACTGACAACTCAACTGTATGACAAACGGGATGATTTCAGCTTATCCATCGTCAACTTCCCATATTTATGTAGCAATATTCCATTATCGCCTGCATATGGTGCTTATATATCTCAACTGATTCGATATGCAAGAGCTTGTTCTGCGTATAGCCCGTTTTTAAATCGAGGTAAGCTACTGACAAACAAGTTGATGGTACAGGGATTTCAACAGTCTCGATTGAAGTCAGCATTTCGCAAATTCTATGGTCGTTATAACGATCTAGTTCGTCAATACAACCTCGCATTGGGTCAAATGCTGTCTGACGTGTTTTATACCGATTGTTAAGCCGTTCTTGGTACACTGATTTTGACTGCGGAAAATTCCGTTTACTTGATCAGGATATAAGGCTCACAGTGGATGTGACCGGTCAACAGGGGATGCTTACTCCTCCTAGGCACCTGATCCCACCTCTGTTGTGTCAAGGGGTTAGTGTTTGCTCAACTATCTATTTCGTAATGCTTATAGGAGTTATGAGATTGATCACTGTTCGTTATATTCACCTTACATCAATGAAAATACAAAACTTATACGGTACCAATTTTGATGCACCAGATGCAGATTTCGACAAATAATGTAGCTTCAGTGATGCTCAACCGAAATGTTGGAAATCCGAAATAACAATGAAGTTTTAGAGCTATTATAGCCAAAAACAGCGTGCCAAAAAACTGGAGTCAAATTTGTCTAAGGATAAGAGCAATGCATGAGGGAGATAATCCTTAATTTTGAAATGAATATCTAAATTTTATAACAGCAATTAAATATACATCCGTATTTCCAAGCTAGTAACGAAGTACTTAGCTACTGGGCTGTAGAGACCCTCGGGGACTAGCAGTCCACCAGCAGAGGCCTTGACCCAATGATTATTTTCAGTCAATAAAACGCCATTGATATGTGTAGATGTTGAGTTGAAGTCAACAGGAAGATTTTTTTCGTGTCATGCTGAAACCTTGGATTGAAATATGCTTCGTAAGAATACGAAAACAGGTCATGTAAAAACGGAACACAATCCGTGCCCATCAAAATTTTAGCAGACTGTTGGAAAACCTGATCATCAGAACCAGGGAGTCATAATCGACAAGGAACTCCAACATGTTTTTTTTATTTCAACAGTAGGGTATTCGTGCGTTGTATAAGAGTGATGGCTAACAAAGTAATATTCTGGATGACTGATCACTAGATATGAATATTTCGTTTTTCATTTTTTGCTGAATAAGTAACCATCCATAATGTATCCAAGTCCAGTATTTGATTTATCGTGATGAGTGGTTGTGTATAGTGTTGAAAAATCAGACGGTTTGATGTTGTGGGTTTCAGAAAAGCTTTTGCGATTTCAAATCTAAAAGAAATCTTAAAACCTTTTATAGATACATGTTTGATATACACTATTTATGACCTATATTGTGGCACAGTATGTTTGTTTGTTTTTTATTTTACAGTTGTCAATAGTTTCATAAGAAGCAAATATAGGGGCTTTGTAGAAAGTCTGTCCCATCTAGTAAAGTATCGTTGTTTGTAAAGGTTTTTGTGAAGGTTAGGAATCCAGTATAGGGACGACAATTCATATTCTTCTATCCAGTTGAATGGGATGTTAAATGTGTTTAAAACTGAAAAATCATGATTTTGAAGATTTTCATCTATTGATTACCAAATGTGGAATTAATACCAAACGTGTGTAAAATACAGGTTTGATAATGAGTCGTTTAATCAATGGAAAGATAATAGAATATTCCAGAATCGGAAAACTGCATTGTCTACAGTTTTGAATATGTTCAGTCTAAATAAGGCATAGTACATCTTTGTAAAACAACTGACTGTATATTTCATAAGACATGATCATAGTTTTCACATCAGTTTACACACAAATCATACACAAACAAAAAGCAGTTTCCCCTGTGTACAGTATTATACGTACAGATACGTTGACATGTGTACATGGAAAAAAGAGGGGAGGATGCTTATTTCGAATCATATTCTATGATATTTAGAATGCTTGATCTTTTCATGAAATATCATGAATATCGATGCGTCTTCGCGGGATATTATTACATTGTGACTTATTAGATTGTGACTAATAATACATGGTGTTAATTCTTAATGTACAATACATGGGAAAAATACACTCTAGTAATTAGCACTGTAGTGATATCCAAAAATTACAGGTATTAATGCATGGCTTAAAACTTTACGAGCTCGTTCGTTTGGGATGCATGTGGTTAACAAACGCCCACACAAAGTCACTCGCTTTATCGGAACTAAATCGACCCAAAACAATGATCCCATAATTCATCTAAGTACAAAATGTATTACTATTATTATTAAAGAGACCAAGGATTGCATTTAAATCGTTTAATATTGGTATATCGTTGAGGCAGACACAACTAGTTACTATATTGAACAGCACGTAAACTGTTCAAAGAATGTATTGTTTGTGAGGCAAATACAAGAATACACGAGAAAAAAAATTTAAAATGGTTGTTAGTTGTCTGTTAATAACCTCAGATTATGTTAGCCGCCGTTTGGAAACTCTTGGAAACCTCGAGAAACACCAACCCTTTCTCATTATTTCTCAATATTTTTGGTTTAACTCATTGTACTGCCCCCTCTCTCTAAATAGGTAAATAAACAAGTAAACAAACAAATAACTAAAACCTATTTGCATAGCCCCATATAACCTACATACACCATGTTAGTTCAATCGGTTCACAAACACAAGAGTGACAGTCAATAAATGTTCGTTATGATTACAGCTCCCAGTGCTTTGAGGTTGCGATCAATATATATATATATATATATATATATATATATATATATATATATATATATATGTATATAGTTTGTAAATAAAGAATTAGGTATTTGATACAGTAAATACATCCAATAATAAAAGTCAAGAAACACAAAACTCGAATAACATTTCACTGTTAGCGCTTTCGGCTTTGTACATCTAGTGATAAAATTGATATGTAGGACAGGACACAGAATGTTTGTCCAGACGGCAAAAAACTGTCAGGGTAGTGAAATCATGCTACGGAGGAGACTGTCATAAATCGTACTAACAATATTGTTTTGCGCTGTGGGCCGTATACACGAATAGTTTGAAATCGTCCGTGTTAAGTAAGCGATTCAGAGTTCATGAGTGACCTTGCCAAGCATTTACCATAAGATTGTTGAAATCCAACTCTAGCACCTAGTATTGCATGCAGAATAGACTTTCTAAACCGAACACATTTATTCGAATTTGCCCAATTATGTTAATTCACACTAGAACGTTTGAACTAAAAATTCATAGAGTATACATGATACTAATAAAGGTCATTGAAAGTCCATCTACAGGTGGATCAAGGCAAGATGATGAGATTTATTGTGCAAAATACGTATTATAAAATTAACTTGAAATGTTCGTACGTCTTTTGAAATGTGTTACAATGTAATTGTTAAAATCACCGTTGTCTGTTATAGGGATGCGTTTTCAACAGAAAAAAGTTAGAAGCCGACAATTCTCAATATAAAAATCAGAAAACTCGCCAACTTTGTTTAAACGTTTATTCACGGAAGGGATATCATATGCTTCCGTATTTGTAAATCGTATGGTGACTTAGACCAGGCATTCATAACATTATTTTTATATAACTTATTGATAAATGAGATTGATCACTGTTCGTTATCTTCACAGTTCATGCATATTTTAAACGTGTATATAGGTATATAAGTCCGGTTCTGTATTCGTTTGTCGGCTTTACTCAATGCTATTAAGAACATGATTACATCTACGATGCTAAATGTTAATGCGCATCTGTTGAGTCCAGGGCTATTTTTTTTTAAACATTGGATCCCATCTCTGGTATTTCCAGAGATCTGTAATTACCGTTCTGTAAGTTTTGTATGTTATGGGGTTTACAGAATTGATCACTGTTCACTTGTTCATTGCTTACAGTTCGGTATATTGACCTCTTCATCTAAACTAAGCTATTTGATTTAAACATATTTTATTGAGAAACTATATAGGATTGGGCAACAGGCAAATCCTATATAGACCCTCTCCCAAATCTAAACTAAGCTATCACGCACTATGACTTATTATGTCAGATATTGTAATCAATGGACTAATGCATACACTATAACTATTCCTGAGACGAATAACAAAGAGTAATTCATTAGTGTATTCGAATATGATATAGGTTCCGCAGTATTCACAGGGCGATGTTAGAATAAAAAACGGTTTCAAGTAGATAGTTTCGTACAATTAATCTCATTAACATTGTTCTCTGGAAAACAAATACACAGTGTCCACACAGATATACTTACAAGATCTGTATATTTCTCAATTTATTCAATATGTGAGGACATGATACTTTGTTGAACATCATTCTAATTCCCACAAATACTCTGAAGTTCTTCTTAAAACATTTTCTGTTCGGATTCCCATAGACACAAATTGTATTAAATATTGGTCAAAACTTTCTACATAAAAAAGTCTTCCTGTGGCCTTCATGTCGCCAAATATATATATCTACAACGTTTGATATGTTAACAATCATATTTCGATTCGATATATCCCAGTGGATTCTCAAATGAAAGAAACCATAGCGTCTTATATATCTACTTCGTACTTAGATGTTCAATTGAACATAGATGTTAACTACAAAATAACAACTCAGTTTTATGACAGTTTTACACAGTGAGGTTTCTATATCTATGTTGCAGTATAATATTCTCACCTATATATGATGTTTTGTGCTTCGACTGATTTGATGTACAAGCGTTTATTCTGCGCATTATGAGTTTTGAAATCAAGACAGGCTACTGACACAGATGTGGACGTTACATATTTTTCAGACGTCTAGTTTAAAGTCAGCATTTCGCAAATTCTACGGTCCTTATTATGATCTACTTTGCAAATGCAATATGTCATTGAGCTAAGTGCGGTCTAACCTGTTTCATAACAATTGTTAGACCATTCTTTAAAACCGATTTTGAATACGGATTGCTCCGTTTCCCTGGTCAGGAAATAGGTATCTTACCAGTAATGAGATCCCTTATATATTCCCATCAAAGAACAAACTTCAATCCAAATTATATTTAAAAATTGTTTTGATAATACCACAGTCGTAAATGATCCAACTTTGTATAAAATCATGATATTTCCTTAAAAAACGGTTTCATTAGAAAGCACAATGATGACATATAATATTTCTATCAGTTATTAATCTTTATTGAATTGACAGAAAATGTTTAATTGGTAGTTACAGTATTTCAAATTTCATGCGAATGGAATCTTCAATTTCATAAAAATACTAAATTTTCGGTACTATAATGGAATGTATATCTCGTCAAATAGATATCCCAGCTGATCCAATCAAATACACGTGGTATATCAAACAGAGGTGATGCTCATAGGTGATTAGTGGTTCAGATGATAACCACGTAATTAGTCAGGAGTTGCACTTATTGTTTCGGTATTCAAAGCAGGAGGTAATATATTTTAGAAAATCAAATATTGGTTAAAGCAAAGAAATGACTAAAATATTGATGGACAATTTTGCGTTCTAAGAATTAGATGTGTACACAAATGAAACAGAAATCACATATCCAAATGTTCATTACAAGAAATTGAAGGTAAAATATTGTCTAAATATTGGTTCTAAAGAAGATGTAGCCAGAGTAGTGGTATACTGCAAGGGAAGGGTTCGTCGTAAATCGTACCAGAGATATCATGGTACGTAAAACGAATTGTTTGAAATATTCAGTGTTAGGGAGGCACTTTAGAGTCTATTAGTGACCCAGGCGAGCATGTACCATGAGATTGTCTAAATAAAATTCTGGAACCTGAAATTACATGCAGAATGAAATCTCTAAACTGAACACATAAGTAGAATTTCCTAAATTATATTGATTTAAGCTAGGAATTTTAAAACTAATAATTCATAGAGTATACGCTCAAGGGAAGAGAATAAGGGTTATTATGCAATATGCGTATTGTAAAAGTTGCTTGAAATGTTCATATGTTTTTTGGAATGTGCTAAGTGTTGAAATCGCTGATGTGTGTTACACGGATATATGTACATAAAATTATTTTACGATTTCCTATACGGCAAACAAACGTTCCTCGTATATGTATAGATGAAATTCAAATTCATATCGGGCATTTCGTAGTGTTTCTGTATGGAAGGATACCAAGTTTTATTTCCCAAACTTCGTGTTTTCATATCCACTAACGATAATGAGACAAGGAAAAGGAAATGATAGAGAAAACGGAAATTGTGAATTTTACAACGTATTTCAAAGTATCACACCGGCAATTAGTTTTACTATTAATAATATAAAAGTAAAAAAGTACAATCATTTTGCTTAGTTGATTTGAAATAACGTAGTCGGAAATATCCTATGTTACCAGTCTCATCTGCTGACACCGGAAACATATCACCCTACGTGGAATTTTCTGAGGTTGCTTTATCTGTCAATAAGACTAACCTTGAACACACGTGTTTTTCACATGTGTGTAAATTGCAAGAAAGTGCATCTCAGGATGCAACTTCAACTATTAACATCAAATAGTTCCTTTGTAGATAATTGGTTATTTGTACAAAATACACAGAATCAGGGGTACAAAAATGAAGTGAGAAAAATAAGGGGGATGAGGATATTTTTTAATTGGAGAATTACCGGTGTGATGCCAATAAGTTGACTTCGGTGTGACCTTATAGGAGTTATGAGATCAACTTTATTGCAAATGGGATGATTTCAAGCTCTCTATCGTCAGCTTCCTATATCTATATAACATTAATCCATTATCATCTTGCCTTGGTGTCTATACGTCCCAAATGATTCAATGGACAGCACATGTTTTGTTGATGATCAATTTGATTTGTAATTTCGCACAGATTCAAAAGAAGTTTTTGAACTAAAATGTACGGATGACATGTTTTTTATCCGCATTTCGATACAAATATGATGCAATGTTGAAAGGGGACTAGCAATTTATACTTTACCTCAAAATATGATGGTTTATCAAATATTCTGCGAACGGAATGATTTGGAGTTAATATTGAAAACGTTGGATTTTGATTCGGATATTTCCAGAGTTTGCAATTGATTTCTCTTAATCTTATATTGTTTATGGGACTTGTGAGATTGACTACTGTTCATTTGTTCATTTTTCATTGACCAATGCTCAGTATCTCCACCTTTTCATCTAAACAGAACTATCAAACAGTCACTTAGCGTGATGTCATACAGCACCTACAGTATTATGCTTCATGAGATAAATAACGATTGTATTTCAGAGGAGTAAAATATGAGTGTAGGGGATCTGAAACAGATTGTATTTCATTGAAAGAGTGGCGTTAAAAATCAATAACGATTGAAAATGATGAAGTTTTTACAAATACTCTGATCATCATGATCCAATTGGTATTCAACTAATTGACAAGTTTAGATGATTAGAATATCCGTATCTTCTTGAACATATCAATTATTCTATTTGATAATATTACGATATTTTTGTACTTTAACAACCTGAACCAAAAAGATAACTTTAGTGCAGTTGATATACACTACAATAATGGCATACATTTATTGTGTAAACTTTTCCAATATACAATAGCATGACATTTGCACTAAATATAGGTTTATATATATATATATATATATATATATATGTGTGTGTGTGTGTGTGTGTGTGTGTGTGTGTGTGTGTGTGTGTGTGTGTGTGTGTGTGTTGATTACAAGATATTCAGTCAACTCGAAATAAGAAAACCTCAGAATCTTCCATATTTGCTTTATATTTGCATTTATATCTTTACAGAACACAGAAGTTAATGATAAACAAACAGATCAACAATTTCAAATGGGATGTATTTTACATCCTCAACTTCCCATAACTATGTAGCAATGTTCCATTATCGCCTGGGTCTTACATCTGATTCCATACGCAAGGGCATGTTCTACATATGCTCACATTGGTTTATAATTTTGCATTGACTTAAAGACCCTACACTGCTATAATTTTAAATTAAAAGATATGTACTGGTTGTATATATTGCATTATTTGCAAACTTGCTTCAATATTTCATCCGATATTAAAAAGGGAGTATCGATTTATATATACCGACGTTATTTCATACTATAAAAAAATGTATTTAACTTCACACTATTTCGATAGTATTTTCATCATTGCTTTTGGTGACAGGAGGCCTATCAAATATTCGAGGAATAAATAGCTATTTTGACAGAATTACACACATTCAAATTGTAGTTGTTTATAATTCGTTTGCATAGGCAGATAAACATTTAATTTGAAGTTGTTTATAATTCCTTTGCAGAGGCAGATAAATATTTTTAAACAGGTATCAAGAAGTTAGTCCATTCCACCATGGAGATGATTATTTACAATGCTAATCATGAATGTTTTTATTTAACATGGTTTACATAGTTTCTTGTTCCAGTGATAATACTCAAAACGAACTTGCGGCATTACCAGAGTCCGTGTTTACCCTTCTATAATAGTCACCACTGTTTATTATCCTCACTTGTTCATTAATCACAGTTTGTTATCTTAACCTCTTCATGTATGCTAACTTATCACAAAGTATGACTTTTTGAGATACCAGACACACTACTAATGGCGCATACGACAGTACCTGCACTATCAATATTCCTGAGATGATTAATGATTGCATTACAAGTGAGTTGTCATGGGCCCATTATATGATATAAGTTTAAAAACCTCACATGATTTGCTGCGGAGCTGTTCGTGATATAATAGTGCATGCTTTTATTATTATTACTATTATTATTTATTTATTTTTATTATTATGTATGTTAAATTTGGGGAATATACGTATTAATATTTGTTTTTAAGAAGAAAAAAATCTTGAATGATAAACAAAAGAATTTGATCAATCTCGGTAGATTCCGTCTGTAATCCGGTAGGCGTCTAGACGCTCAAGATGCAGCAGATAAAGTACGAGTGACAGTTGACGTTAAAAATTAATTCGACCGTGTTTAATTTGTGCAATTAAGAAAACAGACGGAAAGTATTTTCTTTAAAATTATACAGAGGTCTTGATCATCAAATTTCTCATTCATAGTTATTAAAAAATACAGTCAAAGTGTGGTGCAGATTTATATATATAAATATATATTATAATTACAGGAATGGTCATCTATTTTCGTTGTTTACCCTCGGTTTTCCTGCGTTCATGCTGAAGATTTCGCACGAGGCGTCAAAATGGTAAGGAGTGTGTCAGCTAATATGCATTAAGGATGCAACATATTCAGGCCATATAATGGTGTACAATGTACTGCAATTGCGCTTGTAGCTTTAATTGTTTTATGCAGCATATGCCGAATATATCAAATTTGCGTAGCGAGGAACGTGATTTCATTCTGAGAAATGGGACTGATGTATATTCTTATATACAAAATAATGGTGGGTCTGGTGGATATTTGTTGCACAGAGATTTACCTCATACTTTGCAGAACTGGAATCGTGATTATGGTGAAGTTGAATATTTTTTGACAGGTATTATGTGTCTGCTAGTTCACAATATGTAGTTGACGGTAGAAGAGGGCAATTTTAGAAGCACAGGAGATATCGTCTTTTCACCTCGTTACATTTCGTGATAGTATTGTAGCTATATACTATAACAATTTGAATGATGTTGTACATTTGTTTTATTTGCACCAAAGGGATCGATATAGTCTGTCTAGTCCAAATGGCAATGCTGTGTTGTTGATATTTGAATCCATGGAAGAATTTATTAGATACACAATAAATGTTTATGATGGTTATCAGTTTGAAATAACACCCGTTTGCTTTGGACGGTTTTCCATTAACAACAGGTCAAGGGATCAACCTTCACACTAGACCAAAAACCCAAAGCAAGAAAACTTTAGTAAAACTGAGAATTGTGGAAAGGAAAAAATCAAAAACCCTAAACAGAAAAGAAAAAGAAAAAAAATTGTCACCTGAGCAAAATAATAAAGCATACAATCTTTCATTTCACAACTATTGCAAAACTATAAACAATGGTCAGAAATCATGTCGAAAGAAGAAAAATAACAAACTACATTTCTCAGACTATAATGTATTACACGATGCAAACAAAGAAATTTCATGTATTGAGTTTGAAAACTTTTTTTCCCTTTAGATGAGGATTGTTCCCCGACATTAATATATGATTGTTGCTTTGTTGAAAGTAGTAGTGGTATTAACTATCAAAATATTGATTATTTAAATGATTCAAATCATGTTAAAAAGTTTGAAGAAGAAATAAGACAATCTACAAACTTTTATTGGGTATGTTGTGAGAGGTTTTTATTTTAAAATCAGATACACCATTTGAGGCAAACTGTCAATTTACATGACCTGCAAATTAAACAAGATTCCAATTTACGCAAGTTTTGATACATTTCACTGTTCATTAGTCTATTAATTTTGCTTGGCGGACAGTATGATGAGAAAGGTCTCATACCTAATTTGCCTTGCAACGTCCAAATCGTAGCTGGTCAGTTGCCTCAAAGTACTAGAGATGTAAATTTAATGAGTGTAAAATAATTGCATGAAAGTCATGCCGCTGACGATGAATGAAAATATTTCGCATATCCATAAAAACTTGTAGACGCTTTGAACTGGTTAAAAGCAAATAACACTTTATGCTAATATTTCAGTAGATTTATTTGAATCTGATCATGATGGAGGATTTCACAATTTGTACAGTCAAAATGAAGTTCTTGAAGCAGAATAATTTACTGCAACCCCTGTAAATAAGACTAATCCAATTCCTAGTATAGAAGAGTTTATAAATAAAGGGTGTATAGAAGTTCCTAAGATTAAAGAAGGACTTGTGAATGTATATGAACCAGAATCAGGAGAGGAGATGGCATTTCCCAGGCTCTTTCCTCGAGGAGTAAATTGTTTTAAATTTCCTCGACAAATGAAGATTCTACGTACAATGTATTTCAGACAAAGACTTTATGAAAGACATGGTTATTTTAGAAACAATATGACTTACTTAGTACAAAAAAATATCAGAGGTTCAGTAGCATACTTTAGACACCAATTATACAATCTTTTAGCAACGTTTAAATTTCTAGGTCCCCAACTCTTTTTATGACTTTATCTGCTAATAATCTTCATTGGAATGAATTAGTTATGTTGTTAAAGAATGTGAATTACGAATCTGCCATACTTCTTAGCAATTTCATGGATAATATGAGACAAGATCCACTATTAACATATATGCATTTTGAAAAGAGATTCAATGCTTTGATGAAAAATTTTGTTTTATCAGAACAGCCGCTTGGTACAGTACAAGATTAGTTTGCAAGAGTAGAATTTCAAACTAGAGGGAGCCCACATATACACATGTTTGTGTTGATTGATGGTGTTCCAAATGAAATAACCAAGGAAACTGTACTTAGTCTAGTATC
Source organism: Ostrea edulis (assembly GCF_947568905.1). Lineage (NCBI taxonomy): Eukaryota > Metazoa > Mollusca > Bivalvia > Ostreida > Ostreidae > Ostrea > Ostrea edulis. Next base: position 38,596,120 of record NC_079173.1, read on the forward strand.
ATATATATATTGTACAATTAAATAATGTCTTCCAGATATTGAGGATGAAGAACTGAAATATTTTGTTACAAAATTACAAACTCAGCCATACAAAATATTGTACAACATTATAAAAAGCTTCTTGTAGATTTGAATTTCCAAAATTGTCCATTTCACCTGTTCCTTACGGGTGGAGCTGGTGTTGGAAAAACATATATAACAAAAGTTCTATTATCTTACATTCAGCACTACTGCGCGAAGGTTCCAAATTCTAATCCTGTGGTGGTATGTGCACGTATAGGATCTGCATCTAATAGCATTAATGGGCGTACTTTGCATTCTGTATTTAGAATTTCAGTTTTCTTCAGCATGGCTCATTATCTAGTTATAGTATATCAAAGTTACGACAAGAATTAAAAAAAATGTGCATACAATTGTTATTGATGAAATCAGTATGGTGAGCAGTGAAATGTTTTCATTTATAAGCCGGCGACTATCAGAGAAATGTCTTTGGGGGTTGCAATGTTATTGTAACTGGTGATTTTTTTCAACTTAGACCAGTAAAAGGTAGCTTTTGTTTTGCAAATGTGTTACTTGGCAAGTTTTTGATTCTATATTTTTAACGGAAAACGTGCGACAGAAAAATGATCATTCATATTCTGCTTTGTTAAATCGTGTTAGGATATGTTATCCAAGTGATGAAGATAATTGGCAACTTAAAACAAGATTAGTATATAACACACAAGTGAACTGTTCTGAAGATTTGCACATCTTTTCAACTAGAAAGCAGGTTGAAATATATAACAAAGAACAACTGAGTAAATTATGCAACAGAACATTTGTTATTCCTGCTGAACATCATTTTTCATCATCTGAACAAAATGCATATGTGCATGTTCCCATGAACATGATACCGCTTGATGATAATCTTGCTGGTGGTTTGGAAAGAGATTTGATGATTTCAATTAATTCTAGAGTGATGTTGACAAGAAATATCAATACTGATCAGGGATTAGTGAATGGCGTAATGGGCATTGTAACAGATATTGAATTTATAGGGAGCATTCCATCCAATATCGATGTACAATTTGACAACCCTACAACTGGATGAGTCATATGTAATGGTAAAAACACAGTTCAAACACCTGTCCCTATTCAGCGCATTGAATGCGAGTTTATTTATACGGGGCATCATGTTATTAGATCACAGTTTCCTTTGATTTTACCATAGGCATGTACTGTACATAAGGTACAAGGCACATCATTGGACTCAGCAGTTGTAGACCAGAAGAGTGCAGTATTTGATTATAGAATGGCTTATGTAGCTCTTAGTAGAGTCAGAACTCGGTCTGGTTTGATACTTATTCGTTTAGATCCCATGAAAATCAAGGCTAGTGAGTCAGTTATCAATGAATATGAAAGGTTTAAAAATTCAACAAATTAATTGGTCTCTCCAGATATGATTTAGAATGAAAATGGAAACAAGGTAACTGCAAATGAACACTTTTACAGGAAATTGGACATTGCACTTAATTAAGACTTATATAGATGATACCAATGAATGATTTAGATATATGTTTAATGTTTAATTGTCATATATGCAATCATACCAAACTGTTATCCCCATTTCAAAGAAGAGTAAATGACCCTTATTTATTTTGAGGTCACAGGGTCAAGGGTCAAACTGGACAATCGACCTAATTAAAATCAGACTTCTTAGATCTGCGCCATATACTTATACTCTTGAGATAACCTAACTAGGGGGGCGTGTTCATATGAACTAATCAATGTATATGCTGTGTTGTGCTGTATTGTACTGACGTGAAGTGTTTTGACTGTAACATTTAAAAATAACAAATACTTTTTTAAAACAATGGAGAATTTTGATTTTTTGGGGCCACTTGAATCACTCGGGTGACGCAGTACTATTGGTCGGCTTGCGGCGTCTGTTATATAATATATGTAGTTGAAGGAGACTGGAAATTGTAAGTTTCATTGACCCCGACCCCTCTCCAAAGGGGACTTCATTTTGGGTTAAAATTGTAAAATTGATGTGTTTCTTTGAAATATTCTTCTTACATCTGAACATCTAGCAATGAAAATGGGTATATACATGTTAATTCTTAGTTGATGGTACAAGGATTTCAACAGTCTCGATTGAAGTCAGAATTTCGCAGATTCTATGGTCGTTATAACGATCTACTTCGTCAGTACAACCTCGCATTATGTCATTTGCTGTCTGACGTGTTTCATACCGATTGTTAAGCCGTTCTTGGCACACTGATTTCGACTGTGGATAACTCCGTTTACCTGATCAGGATATAGGGCTCACGGAAAGTGTGAAAGGATTGGTGTACACAACATTATACTATTTTGATAGCATTTTCAACAAATCATTTTCTGCATTAAGAAATGGTTTATCCACGGTTCTCAAAATATGTAGTCATTTCGATAAAAAGATACGTCCCCAGATTTTACTTGATCAGCACGAGGTCAGATTTCAAAAATGCATTTTGCAGTTTATAAATCAATTGGTGTACACAACATTATACTATTTTGATAGCATTTTCAACAAATCATTTTCTGCCTTAAGAAATGGTCTATCCACGGTTCTCAGAATATGTAGTCATTTCGACAAAAGATATGTCCCCAGGTTTTACTTGATCAGCACGAGGTCAGATTTCAAAAATGCATTTTGCAGCTTATAAATCAATTCAAACCGTTCATACAATGTAATCACAAAAAAGAACGTCATAAACTGACTATGTATCAAATTCAATTCAGGAAGCACATTAAGTCTGTCTACACATGTAATTCACCGAAGGGGTGTCATGCTATTTTGCATTGATGAAGCCTAGTATGATGGAAGAAATATAGGAGTCATACGATTAATCACTGTTTGTTATTTTCACCGTTTATTCGTAACATAATTTACAACATTATGTAGATAAATATTTCAGACAGATATCAAAATACGTAAGATTGGTTCTTTATTCATTTTTCAGTTTTACTTAAACTCACCAAGAAGTGGATGTTATGTGTGTTGCTATATATAAATGAGTATCTTTTTATCTTAAATGTTTTTCTTTTAAATTTCCAATGCTAATATTCAAAACGTTGAATCCCATCTCTGGTATTTCCAGAGGTTAGTCTTTACCCTTCTCTTAAGTTTATATTTGCATGAGATGTTTAAAGCAGGATTTATTTAACATCTTCTGCGTGATAAGAAAGAACCTCTTGCTGTGACCTTCAATTCGACATTTACATGTATCGACGACCTATTATTGATCAACAATAATAGTTTTCAATCATATGTAGACTGGATATATCCCACTGAACTCAAATTAAAAGACAACACAGTCGTCCACTTCTGCTTCATATTCATGTATATTTATTGAAAGTAGATATAAAAGGCGAACTAAGAACTCAGTTTTATGACTAACGGGATTGTCTCAAATTCTTCATTATTAATTTCCCAGATTGGTGTAGCAATATTCCATTGTCACCGGCATATGGTTTATATATCTCTCTAGTGATTCGATACAAAAGAGCTTGTCCTGACTTATAGTCATTTTACAATCGAAGCAAGCTACTGACAAACAAGGTGATGGTGCAGGGGTTCCCACAGTCTCGTTTAAAATCAACATTTTGCAAAGAATATGGTCATTGTAGCTATCTGATTTGCCAAAACAACATGACATTGGATTAAGTGCTGTCTGACGTGTTTCATACCGATACTTAGAGCGTTCTTGGGACACTAAGTTTGACTACGGATACATTCTTTTACCTGATCAAGATATAAGGCTCACGGTGGGTGTGATCGGTCGAAAGGGGATGTTTAGTCCTCCTAGCCACCTCATCCCACCGTTTGTTTATCTAGGAGCACATGGTTGCTAAACTCTCTACTGTGTTCTAATTGTTCATTGATCACTGTTCGGAATATTCGCAATTTCATCTTTCTGGTATCTAAGATATCACAAAGCATGACTTATTATGATGTCAAATATGTCATGAATGACTCTTAAAATGGCTCCTGCACTATTATGATTCATGGGGTATTTAATGACTGTATTTCAAATTAGTCATCTACAGGTGTATGCTAATATGAAATAGACTTTTATGCCATTGTGATGATGACGTAAATATATCAAAAATGTTTACAAAACAAAAAACCTTTCCTACATTTACTCTCATTAATATCATTTGTTATAGAAATGATGTGTATCCACATAGACATATTTATGGTGCTTTTAAGTTCCTAAATGCATCAAAGAATTAATTCGGTAACGTTGTTCTTTGATTGTTACTCACTCATCCGAATAATAAAAAACAAATCCTGATTAGCCTTAATTGGTCACGCTACAATCATGATATACATTACTATGTAAACTGATTCAATATTCTAGAGAATGGTATTTGCACTAACTATGGTTAAACACAAGAATTAGATACACCAACGATGGTTTATTTAATTTCTAACGATAATATTATTTTTCATATGTTAATTAAACATAACACAGTCAACTCGAAATATTTTTTTTAAAATTAATTGTATAGTTGGATTTTCCCCCTGAACGCAGGTGTTCATGATTAACGAATACATCAACGTAATGGTAAATGGGATATTTTCAGGTTCTTCCTCATCGCCTTCCTGCATCTATGCAGCAATATTCTATTATTATAGTGTTATGTTATCTATGTATCCCAAATGATGGAATACATCAAAACTTTTTCTGCTGACTGACAATTTGGTTTGGCATTTATTATTGACTCAGATTAGGTTTCCAAACTATGATTCTAAATCAAAAAATTGTACGATTTGTAATACTTTTTAGGCAAATTTACTCGAAATTATGACCCAATGTCGAAAGATGAACGAATGAGTTATAATTAACGATCTTATCTCAACTATAAAAGGATTATTTACTCAACACTAGACGATAAATGCACCACTGCTACATAAATATCGGAAACTAACGATGGCGAAGCTAAACTAATCCCACTTGAAATAAACTCGAATTGTTAGTTTGCTGTTAATAACTTTTTCCAATAAAGTATCTAAATGCGAAGCAGATGTGGAATCTGTGATATCTTTTTTGTTCAAATTCACAGGGATATATCAATCGATATATAAATGAAAATTAGTATTTTCAATCAATAAGACGTCATTGATATGTGTAGATATTAAGTTGAAGTCAGCAGGAAGAATTTTTTTCTTCTCATGCAGAAACCTTTGATTGAACTATGCTTTTTAAGAATATGAAAACAGGTCATCTAAAAACGGAACAAAATCCGTACCCATATAAATTTCAGCAGACTGTTGGAAAACCTGATCATCGGAGGCTAGGGAGATATCATCGACAAGGAACTCCAACATGCTTTGTTTTATTTCAACTTTAGGGTATCTGTGCCTGGTATAAGAGTGATGGCTAACAAAGTAATATTTTGCATTACTGATCACTAGATACGAATATTTCGTTTTTCAATTTTTGCTGAAAAATGTCTCCATAATGTCTCCAAGTCTAGTCTTTGATTTATCGTGATGAGTTGTTGTGTAAAATATTGAAAAGCCATGCAGTTTGATGTTGTGGGTTTCAGAAAAGCTTTTGCGATTTCAAATCTAAAAGAAATCTTAAAATGTTTTTCAATACATTTTTGATGTACAGTATTTATGACATATGTTGTGACACAGTATGTTTGATTTTGTTTTATTTTACAGTTGTTAATATTTTCATAAGAAGCAAAGATAGGGACTTTGTACAAAGTTTGCCCCATCCAGTAATGTATCTTTGTTTGTAAAGGTTTTTTCTGAAGGTTGGGAATCCAATATAGATACGGTAACTCATATTCTTCTATCCCATTGAATGGGATGTTAAATGTGTCTAAAACTGAAAATCATGATTTTGAAGATTTTCATCTTTTGATTACCAAATGTGGAAATATTACCAAATGTCTGAAAAATACAGGTGTGATAATGAGTCGTTTAATCAATGGAAAGATAATAAAATATTCCAGAATCAGGAAACTGCATTTTCTACAGTTTTGAATATGCTCAGTCTAAATAAGGCATAGTGCATCTTTGTAAGATAACTAAATGTATATTTCATATGACATGATCACAGATTCCACATCAGTTCACACAAAAATCATACACAAACAAAAACAATTTTTCTGTGTATATTGTGTACAGTATTAGATGTACAGATATGTTGACATGTGTACATGGAAAAAGAGGGGATAATGCTTACTTCGAATCATATTCTATAACATTTAGAATGCTTGACCTTTTCATGAAATATCATGAATATTGATGCGTCTTCTCGGGATATTATTAGATTGTGACTTATTAGATTCTGACTAATGATACATGATATTAATTCTTAATGCACAATACATGTGAAAAACACTCTAGTAATTAGCACTGTAGTGATATCCAAAATTAACAGGTATTCATGTATGGCTTCAAACTTTACGAGCTCCGTCGTTTGGGATGTAAGTGATAAACAAACGCCCACAAAAAGTCATTCACTTTATCGGAACTATATCGACCCGAAGCAATGATCCCATAATTTATATAACTACAAAATGTATTACTATTATCATTAATGAGACCAAGAATTGCATTTAGATCGTTTAATATTGGTCTATCGTTGAGGTAGGCAAAACTATATTGAAATGTAGGTAAACTTTTCAAAGAATGTATTATTTTTTAGTCAAATGCAAAAATATACGATAAAAACACTTACATCTTTGTATTGAGAGACAACGATGGGTATAGGCGTAAAATCTTTGTCAAATCAATCTCAACTGATATTTATACACACATGTACGTTGAAGTATGGTATCGTTTTCTTTTCAATCACAAAGTGGGGGATTTGTTTTTTGCCCGAAATTGATGATGCTAAATTGAATGTATGTGTGTGGACTCATTAACTCAAACTGACTCATTTTTGTACATACACGGGCGCTCGTCATTCGCAACAATTAATACCGACATGCCCTTACATTCTCCTCTCTGACCTCTAATCCACCCCATTCCCTAAAATTAAACTTCTAAAGATCGCATATTTTTTTTAGTATTCCTTTTCAATCAAATGCGTGTCAAGAATTTTTATTGTAAGGTCATTCTGCTGAATGTCTGACAATGGCAATAAATCGTGTTGCTTTTTGTTGTAAAGCCATTCTGCAGAATGTCGGATAATGGCAATAAATCGTTTAGCTTTCTGTTGTAAGGTTATTCTGCTGAATATCCGATAATGACAATAAATCGTTTTGCTTTTTGTTGTAAGGCCATTCTGCTGAATGTCGGATAATGGCAATAAATCGTTTTGCTTTTTGTTGTAAGGTCAATCTGCTGAACATGGGGTTGTTAGGTCTTGTACACCGCAGATTTGTTGGTAGTCTCAGATTATGTTGGATTACACCTGTTAGCCGCCGTTTAGACACTCTTGAAAACCTCGAGAAACACCAACCTTTCCTAGTTATTTCTCAATATTTTTGAAAACTTACGCGGATTATTTTTTATTCTAAATTTGACAGTCTCCGTCAGATACCCAGTATCCGACGATGGTGTCTGTGTGACTCGTCCATAACGCATGACCTACAAAAACAGTAAGGACATTCGGATTGTCCGACAGTTCCTTCGATAACTGGTCCAGACGAAGAATTCGCTCTTCCTCTGCATCCCCATTCCAACCATTATACGCAAGAAAGAGCCATTACAGCGGCATTCAACTGAGTGTAAGCAAAAGTTCATTATCATACGATGTATTTACTCAAAATTAATATGTTTAGCATAACATCGATGTCCGTGTAAATTATATTCTAACAATCCACAATAATTATTATCAACTGTACCCATTCCTAAGCATAACCTATTATATTCCATTATAATTGATGTAATTGTATGCAAAATTTACTTCTGTTATTGTATGACTATCTCTACATGAAATTTCCCTCTCCAGTTGGATTACGCGGTAAGCATCAAAAGATTGCACGGACGACTCGATCGCCAGATAAGATAGATAAGGTATACACAAATACTAGTAACTAAATGTCCATCAATTTCTAGCATCCAGTGTGAAGCTCAATATCTCCTGATTGACAAGGGTTCACAGGCCAGATAAATTCGAAGGCGTGCTCATTTTCTCGGTCTTTAAACTAATTGCGCTGCCCCCTCCCCCTCTCTAAATAAGTAAGTGAAAAAAACAAACAAGCAAATAAATGAAACCTATGTACTTGTTCCGATATAACCTACATACATAATTTTAACTCAGTTGGTTCACAAACACCAGCGTGACAGTCCAAAATAGTTTGCTATGATTACAGCTCGCAGTGCTTTGAGGTCGCTATCAAGATAGTACATGTGGTTTATAAACACCAGAGATATTACAGAGTTGCTGAAAAGTGTACACAGCTCGCGGTGCTTTAAGCTCTCATTCCAAAATTTTCATTTTCGGGGAGGCATGTCAGAGGGATACGTGTAATCTACATAAAAAGTTGCAGTGCAATACGTCGACAAACACTAGAAATATGGGTGAGAACAGACAGACAAATATACCAAGTGAAACCTATGTATCCCCATATCAAATAAAATAAAATAATTTATGTGTAATCTATCCTTAAAATGTCAATAAAATATTAGGGAGCGGCGGTTTAGGACGGGCGAAGATTTGGGGTGTAAAATAGTACATCCCAAATCCTCGCCCTTAATGATAGTACAATTTTTTCCCAAATTGTCGACGGTGTAACGATTTGGGATGCCGGGCGACGGTTTGGGGTGTAACATATCACAATACCTACACTATAATGATACATGGGATGAATAACAAAGAGTAATTAACTAGTGTATTCCAGTGTGATACAGATTCTGTAATATTCACAGGGCGATGTAAAAAAAAAAAAAAAATAGAAAACGATTTCATTAAAAAGCACAAGGATGGAATTTGATATTTACATTGGTTATTAATCTTTATTCAATTTACAAAAAATGCTTAACTGTTAATCAAAATATATCAAATGGCATACGAACGGAATCTTCAATTTTATGAAAATACTTTCGGTACTATGGTAGATCATATCTATCTGGTCAACCTATGCATCTCGTCAATTTGATATCCTAGCTGATCTAATTAATTACACTTGACATATCGAACCGAGTTTATATTCATGGGTGATTAGTGGTTAAGATGATAACCACCTAAATAGTCAGGAGTTGCATTTATATTTTCGTTATTCAAAGCAGAGGTAACACAATTTAGAAGACCAAATATTGATTAAAGCAAAAAAATAAGACTAAAGTATGGATGGACAATATTACGTTTTAAGATGTGTACACAAATGATACAGCAAGCATCCATCTAACTGTTCATTATAAGACACGTAAGGTAAAATATTCTTAAATATTGGCTCTAAAGAAGATGTAGGCCAAAGAGAAATGACACTGATAGTGACGCTGAAGTACAGCTGCTCAAAATCATCAATACCTTAAGTACATTTAATGTTCAAATTGATAGGTAGGACAGAACACAGAATGTTGGTACAGACGGCAACACAACATGATGAGGACCGTGTCCTACACCGTCAGAGTAGTGATATCCTGCTACGGAGGAGACTGTCGTATATCGTACCAAATATATTATTTTGCGTCATGGACCGTATAAACGAATAGTTAGAAATCGTCAGTGTTAAGGAGGCAATTTAGAGTTCTTGAGTGAACCTGGCGAGAATTTATCATATGGTTGTGTAAATCCAGCTCTAGGACATAAGTTTTCATGCAGAATAGAATTTCTAAACTGAACACATAAATTGAAATTTGCGAAAACATGTTCATTTATGCTATAAATTTTAAACTAAGAATACATATTCCATATGCAAGAGCTTGTTCTGGGTATAGTCAGTTTTTAAATCGAGGTAAGCTACTGACAAAAAAGTTGATGGTACAGGGATTTCAACAGTCTCGATTGAAGTCAGCATTTCGCAAATTCTATGGTCGTTATAACGATCGAGTTCGTCAATACAACCTCCCATTGGGTGAAATGCTGTCTGACGTGTTTCATACCGATTGTTAAGCCGTTCTTAGCACACTGATTTGACTGCGGATAACTCCGTTTACCTGATCAGGATATGGGGCTCACGGCGGGTGTGACCGGTCAGCAGGGGATGCTTGCTCCTCCTGGGCACCTGATCCCACCTCTGGTGTGTCCAGGGGTCCGTGTTTGCCCAACTATCTATTTTGTATTGCTTGTAGGAGCTATGAAAATGATCACTGTTCGTTATCTTCACTTTGCATAGTATACATGATACTAATAAAGGCCAAGGGACGTCTATCTAAAGGTCACTCAAGACAAGATGAGGATTGTTATTGTGCAATATGTATATTATAAAAGTTACTTGAAATGCTCGTAGGTCTTTTGGAATGCGTTACGTGTTAAAATAAAAAATAGATATAGGTATTTACCTAAATGTTGATGATTTGCTTGATATATACAACAACACATACGTTCTTCATATGTATTTATATGTTGTTGAAATTCCGTACCCTGTATTGCGTTTTGTCTGAGATTGTTTTATTTCCCTTACCTCCTGTTTTGATATCCAGTACCGATATTGAGACGAGGAAAAGGAAAAATACTGAGAAATTGCTTGCGTTGTAAAATTCTTTAAATTTTGTATCGCATACGGAATTTACAAAATTCATAACAATTTATTATGTTCCCTTGATCATTGATCACCGTTCGGTTTCTTAACCTCTTCATCTCAGCTAAGTTCTCACAAGGTATAACTCATGATAAATTTGTGTAGTGATCACATATTCGGTATTTTGTCCTCTTATCACACAGTATGCCTCATCGAGATGTCAGTTGCACTATCAATGGCGCATACGACATAACCTGAACTATAATTATTCATGAGATGATTAATTACTGTATTACAAGTGAATAATTTAATGTTGTATGATTGTCTGAAAGATATTTTATATCATTGTCAGGGTGATGTTTTCATATGGATACACTGTTCGCATAATCCCTCTCACTGATATTATTAACTTGTCATACAGATAATTGGTATTTTTATAGATATACTTACAATGTCTGCAGACTCGTCAGTGCATCAAATATTCCATTTGGTAACGTTGTTATTTGATTGGAATCCAGGTCTCTGAATCATAAATATTTCCCAATTAAGCTTAGTTGATCAACACTACAATGCTGGAATATATCATTCTGTAAACTCAAAATGCAAGAAAATAATAATGACAATGAGTGTGGCTTTATAAACAAAAATAAATCCATCAACAAAGGTTTCTTTATTTTCTAACACACATTTCAAATTATATGATTATTACAAATTATCCAGTCAAATCAAGATAAGAATACGACATAATTCCCCACATTTGTTTTATAGTTAGATCCTTTTTCTTTACAGAAGGGAGATGTTAACATTGATGTAGGAAGACATCAACTTTATGACAAATGGGATAAATTCAAGTTATCCAACGTCAGCTTCCTATATACATGTAGTGATATTCCATTATCACTTGTTTGTCATACCAACATATCTCATTTGATGTAATTAAAAACTGCATTTTCTGGTTATCATCAATTTGATTTCTAATTTCTCGCTAATTCAAAACAAGTTTTAGATAAATAGAAAGTAATTTGTGCAATAATGTATATGAAAATGTGCTTAAAATGCCTCCATGTTGAAAAAGGTTATATTTACTTATATTTTGTTTTTATTTCAAACTATAAAATATAAACTATTGTTGTACTCAACATTATACTATTTTGATAGTATTTTCATCAATGTGTTTTGTGGTTTTAGGAGTTATGGTCTATCAACTGTTCTCAGAATATGTAGTCATGTTGACAGAATGTTTGTAGCAGTTTATACTTTAAATTAGTTTTTTTTCCATACAATTTCATCACAAAAAAGATCATCATAAACTGACTATGTATCAAATACAATTCAGGAAGCGCATTAATTTTGTCTACACATGTAGATCACTAAAGATGTGTCATACTATTCAGCTTGATAAACCCCAACAAGACAGAGAGTATATAGGAGTCATGAGATCGATCACTCCTTGTTATTTTCACCTTTTTATTCTTAACATAATTTACAACATTGTGTAGATAAATATTTCAAACAGATATCAAGATACGTAAGATTGATTCCTTATTCAGTTTTCAGTTTTACTCCACCTCGCCAAGAAGCGGACAGTATATATGTTGCTATACATAAACGAGTCTCTGTTTATCTTAAATACTTTTTATGCCCAGTGTTAATATTAAAAATCTTGAATCCCATCTCTGGTATTTCCAGAGGTCCGTCTTTCCTCTTTTATGACAAACGGGATGATTTCAGCTTTTCCAATTTCAATTTCCCATATTTATATAACATTATTCCATTATCACCTGCTTATGGTGTTTATGTCGCTCAACTGATTAGATACGCACGCAAGAGCTTGCCCTAATTATGGCCATTTCTAAATCGAAGCAGGCTATTGACAAATAAGTTGATTGTACAGGGGTTTCAACAATCTCCTTTAAAGTCAACATTTCGGAACGTCCGTGGTCATTGTAGCGATCTAGTTTGCCAGTACACCATGTGGTTGGGATAAGTGCTGTCCGACGTGTTTCATAACGATTGTTAGGTCCTTATTGGCACCCTGACTTTGACTACGGATAACTATGTTTACCTGAGCAAGATATAAGGCTCATGGTGGATGTGATCGGTCGACTGGGGATGCTTACTTCTTCTAGGTACCTGATCCCGTCTTTATTACCTCCAGGAGTACGTGTTTACCAAACTCTCTATTGTGTATTGCTTATAGGAGTTATCAGATTGATCACTGCTGTTATCTTCACCTTTCATAAGATGTATCATTGTTTATTTTTTTCACTTGTTCATAGATCACTGTTCAGAAACTTCGCATTTTCATCTAAAATGTATTTAAGGTGTCAAAAAGCATGATATATCGTGATGTCAGAAATACTATCAATGACTTTCAAGAACACTTGCACTATTATAATACATGAAGCAATTAATTATTGTATTTCACATTAGTCATCTCCAGGTGTATGCTGCTCTGAAATAGATTTTTGGGTCATTGTCATGATGACGTAAATATATCAAAATAGTTTTCAGAGCAATACAACTTTCCTACATTTACTCTCATTAACATGATTCATTTGCGTTAAAAATAATTTGTATCCATATAGATATATGTATAGTGCTTTTAGATTCGTGAATGCATCAAATAATCTATTCGGTAATGCTGTTCTTTGATTGCTACTCATGCATCCGAATAGTAAAAAAAGCATGATTAGCCTTAATTGATCAACGCTACAATGATGGAATACTTAATTCTGTAAACGGAATCAATTTTCTAGAGAATGGCATTTGCACTAAATACGGTCATTTTCTCCCTCAGTGCCCTCGTCCGAAAATAAATATGTTCTTGACTATTTTATAATAAAACAAAACAGAAAGTGAATAGTCTGGTTGCGTTCGTTACAAGATCGCTTTTAATTAGCAACATCAAATCGACAAATCTGCACACACAAAAATCACTAATGAAAGCATAAGAAATCAAAACCGATAATGGGCTGGGTGGGAGGGAAGGCTAAGCCACAGAAATATAAAAGAGACCTTTGTTGGTTGTAACGAACCTCACACTGCTCGAAAACTGACCAGTAGTAGTATATATGCTAAGCGCAAAAGCGATCGTGCATGAGCTCAAAAACCCGCGAAATGTATTTACGGAATATAACGAAAAATGACAAAACGTAAAATGTAAATAAATAAATTTAAACACAATAATTAGATCCATCAACGATGGTTTATCTATTTTATAAAGATAATAATTTCCATCCATATGTTAACTAGAGATGTTTTGTCAACTTGAAATAAAAGCAACAAAATATATTTCAAATTAGTTGTTTAGTTGGATTTGTTTCCGCAGAACGCAGGCGTTGATTGTAAACAAATACAGCAACCTCATGGCAAATGGGATAATTTCAGGTTCTTCTTCATCACCGTCCCGTATCCACATGTATTTAACAATGCTATATTATCATATGGTAATGTTATCTGTGTATCCTAAGCGATTGATTACATCACAACTTTTTCTGCTAATTAGCAATTGGTTTGGAATTTATCCTTGACGCAGTTGTGTTAAGTAGAGCCATAGAAATATTTTAGAGTAAAAAAAACATTATAAACAGATCAATTTTTGACAAAATCTGTACACACAACCTTTTCATACAAAAAATAAATATGTATATATAATTAAGTGCATATTGACCTCCCATACATTTTTCACCAGACCGACAGTCTCTACATCAGCTGTATTTCACGTGATCAAATATCAAGATAAAATCGTACCGTGTATGTATAAATGGTTCCATTGGCAAGGTATCAATGCAACTTGAAGTTAATATTACTTCAAAACATATTAATTTCTTAATTTGAAAAGTGCTGAGAGCAAGTTTATTGTGACTTGTAACATGTCTAATATTTGCATTGAACATGCAAGATGCGGCGATTTTTGCATATACGAAGTTGAATCTAGCCCGAAAAACATGTTTTCTGTTGAAGCCACAACTTGCTCCCCTAACGTTCCTTTTGCACTGAAGTTCACATGTCACATAAATCAAACATCTTTCACTCAAAAACCTCGGGGTGTCGTGCCAATGATGAAATTTGTATGTACGGAAACCCTGTTTATGCAAATGAGTTCATTGTGAAAGTCACTATATACATGTAGATTAGGGGCGATATCAAGATCACAATATAATATGGATATTACTTTAGCATGTATGTTATATAAAGAGGAAATTGAAAATATTTCAATATCAAAGAGAATTAATATAACCCATTTGACAGAAACTTTTACACGATTGCGGTTTATTGTTTGACAGCGGTGGTAAATAACGAAAAAAAAATATTTTGACATTTCCAACCGCAAAAGGAATGTAGATATGTACGTCATTACCTTCAGCATGACGTATTTGTCATTGTGACGTCATGTAATGTGCCAGTGCGGTAAAGTACATGTTTTACAGCACTGGTATTTATGAGGAAAGCCTTAACTCAGCCACGGACAAACAGGTTTCCAAACTATGATTCTAAATCAAACAAATGTACGGTTTGGAATACTTTTTTATGCACATTTGCTGAAAAATAAAGCCTAATGCCAAAAGATGAACTACTGACTTATAACTACCGACCTTATTTCAAACTATAAAAGGATTCTTTACTCAATATTATGCGATAAATGCACCATGAGCCATGCACAGAATTGCTACATACATATCGCAAGCTAACGGTGGGGAAGTTAAACTCATCCCATTTGTCATAAACTTCACTTGTTAGTTTGCCGTTAATAAATATTTTCAATAAAATATCTAAGTGCGAAGCAGATGTGGAATTTGTAGTGTCTTTTTTTTTCAAATTCACAGGGATATATCAAATCGACATATGAATGAAAATGAATATTTTTAAAAGATAAAACGGCATTGATGTATCGAGATGTTGAGTTTAAGTCAACAGGAAGATATTTTTCTTCTCATACAGAAGCTTTTGATAGAAATATGCTTCATAAGAATATGAAAACAGGTCATATAAAAACGAGACACAATACGTGCCCATGGAATCTTTAACAGGCTGTTGGAAGACCTGATCATCAAAGTGTAGGAAGAGATTATCGATGAGGAACTCCAACATCTTTTATTTTAACTTCAGAGTATTTGTGCATGGATTAAGAGTGATGGTTAACACAGTAATGTCTTGGATGACTGATCACTAGATACGAATATTTTGGATATTTTTTGTTTCAATTTTTGCTGAAGAAACAACTATCCTTGATGTCTTAAAGTCTAGTCTTTGATTTATCGTGATGAGTGGTTGTGTAAAGTGTCGAAAAGTCATACGGTTTGATGTTGTGGGTTTGAGAAAAGTTTTGTGATTCCAAATCTAAATGAAACCTTAAAATGTTTTAAAATCTACATTTGATATACATTATCTCTGACATATGTTGTGACCCAGTATGTTTCTGTTTTCTATTTTACAGCTGTTAATATTTTCGCAAGGAACAAAGATAGGGGCTTGCTAAAACATTTGCGCCATCCAGCAATGTATCTTTATTTGTAAAGTTTTTTGTGAAGTTTAGAAATCCAGTATAGGTACGGTAATTCATATTGTTCTATTCCATTGAATGGGATTATAAAATGTGTCTAAAACTGAAAACCATGATTTTGAAAATCTTCTGATTACAAAATGTGAAATTAATGGCAAATTTGTGTAAAATACAGTTGTGATAATGAGTATTTTAATCAATGGATATATTATGAAATATTCCAGAAGTGGCAAACTGCATGTTCTACAGTTCTGTATATGTTTAGTCTTAATAAAGCGAAGTACCTTTTTGTAAAGGAACTGAATGTATATTTCTCATGAAAAGATCGCAGATTCCACACCAGTTCACGCAGCAATCATACAAAAATAAAAAGGAAATTCCATGTGTACATTCTGTAAAGTATTACATGTACAGATACATGTACATGTATACATGGAAAAAGAGGGGAACATACCTGTTTCGAATCATATTCTATAATATTTAGAATGCTTGACCTTTTCTTGACGAATCATCAAAATTGATTTTTTTTAATGATACGTCTTCTCGGGATACTTTTAGATTGTGATTAATATCCCATGGTATTTATTTTTAATGCACAATATATGAGGGGAGATACACTCTATTACTTAGCACTATAAGGACATCAATAATTTACAGGTGTTCCTGTATGGCTTCAAAGTTTACGAACTCGGTCGTTTGAAATGCATGTAATTAACAGAAACCAACAAAGTGAGTCAAGATACATGTATATTCAAGAAACGTCAAACATCACAGACTGTATATGTACCCTGTGTTAACACCTTCACGCTCCTAAACTGTATAAAATTCACTTCCTACTTAGATTGGACATATAAAATTTGTTTCATACACTTTATTGAAACTATATAGACCCAAAGCAATGACTCCAGCATTTATGTAAGTATAAAATGTATTAGTATTATCAGTATTGACATCAAGGATTGCATTTAAATGGTTTAATATTTGTATATATTTGAGGCAAAAAAACCGAACTACTACGTTGAAATACACTAGAATGTTTAACGAATGTATCATTTGTGATGCAAATACAAAAACGTACGAGAAAAACAAATACATCTTTGTATTGAGAGACAACAATACAAATGTTTCGTATTTTGCGAAAGCAGAAAATGCATTTATGCACAATGTCTCCCATAGATATAGGCGTGAAATCCTTATTAAATCAGTTTCAAATGACATTTAGACATACGTGTACATTAGAGTGCGGTATCGTTTTCTTTTCAATTACAAAGTGAAGGAATTGGTTTGCCCGAATTGGATAATACGAAATCGTATGTGTGTGTGTGTGAGGGGGAGGTGTACATTTACTGAAACTGTCTCATTTTTGTACATACACCGGCGCTAGTCATTCGCAACAATTCATACCGACATGCTCTTTCATTCTCCTCTCTCATTCAGAACTGCAATAGCTGTACAAGATCTCTATTCTACCCCATCCGCCTAACAATTGAAATTTTGGAGATGACATAAAATTGTTTAGTACAATTATTTTTTCTTTGATTTAATCCTTGTCAAGAATTTTTGAGAAGCTAAATCGATCTCCCTTCTCTTTGAAAAAATGATACACGCCGATTCTGATGCAAAGTGCATTTCCTCGAGTTTTCTTTGAATTTTCACAGTTGATAATGCAAATATTCTGGACTTCACTATAGAATTTCTGAAAGGATAAAACAGCTTCTTTCTACTTTTACGCACGCATTCTTTTTTCATGTTTGTCTCTCTGTCAAAGTTGACCCTTTCCTTTTGGTGTTCCGAATGACAATGCACAGACAAAAGATTGAACGGCAAACAAACGGTGATTGCATGGTGAGTGCACCGTAAATACTTTCTGAACGTTGAACGCGAGCAGTTGGTGAACAGTGACCGCAAAAGTGTGAACGGTGAGCGCATGATGAACACATGATGAGCGCACAAAAAGAGGTTGAACGTATCAGGGAATGTAAAACTGTTCGTTAGCGATTTGTTTGTTTCCTCAAACGGTTCATTCCTGCATAGGAATTCGGACCTCATTTACCATTTTCGAGTCATTATATTTCAACACAGGGTTCGGTTGGAAATCAAGAAGGCAATTCGAATTTCTTAATGAAAAGAACAAAATGTAAAACTTATACAGTACCACTTTTGATGCAGCAGATGAACATTTCGACAAATTATGTTAGTGATGCTCAACCGAAATGTTTGAAATCCGAAATAATAATGAAGTTTTAGAGCTATTATAGGCAAAACCAGTGTGCTAAATTCGTTGAAGGATAAGAGATATGCGTTAGGGAGATAATCCTTAATTTGGAAATGAATTTCTAAATTTTATAAAAGCAAATAAATATACATCTGTATTTTCAAGCTAGTAACAAAATACTTAGCTACTGGACTGTTGAGGCCCTCGGGGACTAACAGTCCACCAGCAGAGGCCTCGACCCAGGGGTCATAATGTAATACTTATCCGGTGCCAATTTTGATGCACCAGATGCACATTTCGACAAATTATGTCTCTTCAAAACTAATGTGTATTTGAGAGTTTTTATTCATGTTCGGATAGCTAAGGAATTTCGAAACTAGCAAAATTTCAAATTACATGCTCAGTCTGAAATTGTTTTAAAAATAATTATTTTTTATGAAATTGTTGAAACAAATGAAATGCATTATTGATTTGTTATAAGATCAACTACTGTTGTCTTGAAGTGTGGATGTGAATTGAGAAACTATGGATTGCTAGAGCAACGGTGCACTCCCATACGCATCAGTGGACACGGACTATATTTATCCGGTGTAATTACAGACCCTGAAGAGTGCTATTACACCTCCAAATCGTTTCGTTTCGTTAGGCACAAACCATTCACCGTTCCGTACAGACAGTTCAGCGTACTGTGCAAATCGTTCACCGTTCCGTGCAAACCGTTCACCGTTTCGTGCAAATCGTTTATTGCAAGAATCGTTCCGTGCAGGATCAAGCCACGCCCATAGAAACGTGCAGATCGTTCAAACCACGCCCTTAGAAACATACAGATCGTGCAAGTCATTTCAGAATGGGATGTAGGACAGGTAGACATTGTAGGGAAATTTGACCAATTATTTCAAAATGTCTCTATGACAGTAAAAATCTGCAAATAATCGAGAGAAAACAAATTATTATAAAACCACCAGGCAGAGCAAATCCAACACCATTTTCTCACATTTATTCAAGATCTGTCTTTGAAAAGAGGCCTGGAATTACATATTGCACAAGTGTTTCAACGGCACTCAGATTGAATGAACAAAACTAGCGAAGCAGACGAGACTTTTTCAATGAATTTAATAAAGCAATGAATACATAAAGTTGAATATATCAATATTCCATGACGATACAATTTGTGCATCTTCTCCCTGTATTTCCGAAGTTAAAAAATATTCATTTCCTTTTATCCCAACGTGTTCGAAAGTTATTAAAAATATTCCTTGTTTAACTAACACCAGGATGGAACAAATAATGCCGATAAAAAATCAGAGCGTGCATGTCATGCCTAGCATTTTGTGCAGACCGTTCACAACCCTCTCCCCGCCCAAAAATATTTCAATTTTTCCTGATGAGAAATTTCCTTAAATAATTTTATCCGTTTTCATTCACGTACAAATGTATATAAAATGTACAGTATAGGTTTATTCAACATCTGTCTTTGCGAAGAGGCCTGGAATTTGCAAATGTATTTTAAAGACACCCAAAAGAAATGCACAAAAATAGCGAAACAGACGATATCATTTCATATTCAGTTTCAATGAATTAAATAGAGCAATGAACAAATAAAAGTTGATTAATCAATACGCGGGTATGTTAAGGCAGGTCATGCTTCATTTATGCACGTAAACTTCACAATTTTTAAATTATGTCTTACATAGAGAGAGGGAGCTACTAACTCTTAAAAACTATTTTTGTTATAGATAGATCATGGGGGTACCTTAATAGAAAATGTAAAAGTAACACATTATCCGAAGATTCAAATATTGGTCTAACTGGCGATAATGACGGTAAAATACCCATAGTATATCAGAATTACTGATAGAATCCTACCACTCTCAATAAGAAATAATTATTGAACATTTAAACACGAAACCATCTAGCTCATGTTTTACAATTTGCATGATGCTATGTAGTTTTCTTTAAAAGCTTTCTTAACAGAGGATTCTATCAGTAATTGCCGTGTACATTAGTTTATGACCTTTTAAACGGTGTATAAAAAATCTCTAAAAGTATGCGGGCTAATGTGCTACTTTTGCAGTTTTATTTCAGTCTGTGACAGAGGAAAATCGGATCGACATGCAAAATGGAATGTTTTCTCCGTTAAACAAAGTTGTCAATGAATGATATCAACATACCTTCTTAATATCAATAAATCCTTAGCTTTTCACATACATATTCCATATATCCCATGCCATATATTTCAAATACTCCATATTTTGTCGATATTTGCATGGCACACATAACAAATTCCTTGCATGTGTCAACGTCACTCGATGTATAGTCATGCTGTCATCAGTTTACTTTCATATCGATCAGACAGAAATTACACAACAGCAGTATAGCATTTTGAATTTCTTTGGATCTTAGTAGCTGCATGGTTTATTTTATGCATAAATAAAACTTATATAAAAAATAAAATCGGAATTTAACATATACTTAGTGATATACTTATTTCAATTATGACGTCACATTGTTTCGCGGATTTTATCCCAGTAAAAAAATTCATAACCTGCCTTAACGTACGCGCGTATTCCGTGAAGATATAATTTTTGCATACTTTTCTATTTCCGAAATTAAAAAAGAATGCATTTGTTTTCATTCCAAGGTGTTCAGAATTTATTGATCTAATAAGCAAAAATGAAATTTACCGCGTCGTACATAAGCAATCATTTAAAACAAATCATTATCATTTCTTTCTCAATCTTTTTTTAATATCTAGAATACTGCAGTTATATTGAAACTATTTGAACCAGATAATATCGAGAAAAAAATCAAAGCGTGCAGGCCACGCATACTGTTCCGTGCAGATCGTTCAGCGTTTCGTGCAAAGCGTTCACCGTGCAAGTGGTGTAGTAGTACGCTTCGGGGTCTGTAGCTTCCTTGTCAAAACAGGACTTACTTGAGTATCGATTGGAGACCAAACATACATGTATTCTCAATTAATTTAGCACAGATGTTTAAACAATGCTGTGCGTACCTCCCTACTAAGCAGAATAGTGTGTCATGTTTGTAAATGTTATTTTTTATTTCAAAATACCAATAGCATTCAATTTTCAATTTAAAGTGGTGAATGGGGAGAGTATTCAATTTTGAATAAACGACTGGTGTCATGATATGTGCACAATCGTTGCATGCATTGTGCATTGGTCCATTAATAAATATTGACTATAATCCATTTAATAGGAACATCTTCAAAAAAGCGTAAATTTGAAATTTACACATCAAACAATGCCAACAACATGATGAGGGCTACTTCTTTTAGATGATTTATAACTAGCTAAAACACTCGCTGTTACAAAATCTCACATACTTTAATATTCCAAATGCAATAAATCGTCAATGAAAATGTCATATTTCTATAAATTGTCGCTAGTTCCAACCTTTTCCATTAGACTTACGAGATTGTGATTATATGTACCAACATTTTTAAAGAAATGAATGAGTGATAAATACATTTTAACACAGTTTACTGAACTTACAAGTACGAACCACTACTTGAATCATAAAGAAATAAATTAAAACATCTAGAAACTGAATTATTTTTATAATATATACGCAATGATATTACTGATATTTATTTTAGAATTGTGTCAAGAAACTACTGGCCCTTTTTAGTTATACGGTGACAATTGTATCACAATCAGGCCTGCGATGACCCCCATGGATGTATGAATAATGGTATATAAGTAACTGTTTGAGCTTTGTCAAGGATATATATGTATAACTGTAATTCATGTTTCAATTCATTTTCATCAGAATTTTCCACCTTAGAATGGCAACATTTTCAAATAATTTATTTAGTGAACCGTTAATGACGTCTGGGTTTGTTTTTTTTTGGGGGGGGGGGGGGCGCCTTTTTCTTTTTATAACACTTTATCTTTATCATTGGGTAAAATGCTGTCTGACGTGTTTCATACCAATTATTAGACCGTTCTTGGCACACTGATTTTGACTACGGATAACTCCGTTTACCTGATCAGGATGTAGGGCTCACGGTGGGTGTGACCATTCCACAGAGGATGTTTACTCCTCCTCATTTTTACAAGCCAAGTGTCCAATTCCCTTACTCTCATCTACCCCTTGGTGTATTTAGTTGCGACTGAATCTCGAGAGTTATCCTTCTTGACGAAAACAAAATCTAACCAATCAGATAAGGCATTTCATTTTTGGTTGCATGTGTACGTTTACAAAATGGAGTTGACAGATGAAAACAATAAAATTGTTTATTAATTATCTGTGCACACTTGATGGACGTCTATGCCATTTTTGTGCTTAAGGCGTAAATCACGTATCAAAACAATTCATTCAAATTTCAGCGTTTCTACTTTCGTTTTGATATTGTATTCATTGTATCCGAGTTTATTCAGTTCATTCCAGCACAAACCCTCCTTTATCGTCATTTGGGTGAGGTATATTATCGATTATCTCTAAAAGTTGATTGTAAACCCCAAAAAATTTCTCCGAAAATCCCCCGTCTTTGTTTTTTTTTTTTTTAGACAAAATGTCATTGCAAAGGGAAGAGCATGGGCTAGACATGGGGGCCGCCATTTCTTAAATCAAACTGGTTCTATGGCACGATTTGATTGGATGCCTTGGAAAGCCAAAGTGCGATATTTTGAAGTCTTAGAAATGCGACTAAATTCGCCAAAGGGGAGATGAGAGTAAACGGATTAGACACTTGGTTTGCGAAGATGACTCCTCCTAGGCACCTGACCCCACCTCTGGTTTGCTCAGGGGTCCGTTTTTGCACACCTATCTATTTTGTATTGCTTATAGGAATTATGGGATCGATCACTGTCCGATATATTTACCCTTCGTTTAAAAAGAGCGGAAATAATTCGAAAGACAGAATTTGACATCGAGGCTAAACTGTTCTTTCCTATTTTGACCTAAAGCGTTCCGCTCTCGATCAAAAAATGTTCGCTTTCCACCTTAAAGTGTTTCGTTCTTGATTCAATTCTGGTCGACAACCGTTTCGTTAAAATCGTTCAGTGTTCGTTCCCTAAACAAAACCATTCCTTCTCAAACCGCTTATCGTTCCTTCACTGTCACACTGGTGTAGTACTACGCTTCAGGTTCTGTACCAAGTGTTATTAATGATCAAGTATTTCCTATTCTACAAATATTTATCATTGCATCAGAAAGATTTTACTTCAACACATATCAGCATTTCACTACTACATTACTAATGTAAGTGTATGCAACATTAGTTTGTTTTTATCATTTGTTGGAAATTATATCCAAAGTATTTGTATTTATGCACTATTATGCAACAATGTAAGACCAAATCAAATCATGGATCGTAATGTATCAATAGAGGAATCCAACCAAAAGACACAGATTGATCAGCATGTTTTTGACATATGTAATAGTGAAAGTTTCCTCGAAAGACATCTGGATTGTGTAATGTATTTAAGAGGTAGGGTACCATGAATTGCACTTCGTTAAAAGGATGCATCGGGTTTTCAAAGTTCCAGTTTAAAAAGACAACATGAAGGCTATTTGTAAATATCAATACAGTTAATGTGTCTAAATTGTTAAAAATCTGTATTCCATAGGCAGTTATACACACATGTCACTACCACCAAAGATACTGGGAAAATTTTCTTTATTGTTTTACGTGAAACATTAAGACTTACATTCGGTCAGGACCATTATATAGGTTAACGGTCAACATATCATGCTTACTCCTGTTAGGCATCTGACCCCACCTATATAGTTTTCAAGGGCTAGTCCTTGCTGTGTTTTCGATTATGATGTACTTTCTTATGTATATAAGTCACTTTGCAAATCCTGCTACTCTTCGAGATAACCATTATTCAATGTTTATTCCAATAACAAATTCTAACGAATAATAACCTGTTCAATTATATACCAAATTGTATTTCATCAATACAAATCGTCCGCTTGAATTGCGAAGCTCCATGTAATGATCGATAAAATAGAAGTTTTAGACTGTTGTATTCAGAAGCATATGTCTTTCACAGAAAGTGTACAATGTATCTGTATCAGGTCTTCGTTTCATTTGACTTGTGTATGAATGGTGCAGATAACGGATAGTGATGAATTTCATAAATTTCCAAAATAACAAAACCAATAGGAGGGCAAACGCGGACCCTTTGACAAAACAGAAGGAATAAGCATCCCCTGCTCACTGGTCACATCCGCCATGCGCACTCTGCTTTTAATAGGTATAAGGAGAGATTTGTAGTTAAAGTCAGTATGTAAAGAATATCCTAACATCTGGTAAAAACACGTCAGACCTAGTGAAAAATCATTTTTGCAAATCAGATCATTATCAAGATGATAACATTTTTGAAACGCTGAAGTGAAAGAAGACAGTTCAACCCCTTGTCATTTGTTAAAAGATGCTGAAGTACGTCATTGACAATATTCATGTAATTTTTCAACTCAACATTTAGATCGATATCCAGGAGTCCATGTTTTCTCAACTCTCTATTCTGTATTTGCTTAGAGGAATTGTAAAATTGATCACTGTTCGTTATCTTTACCTTTCATCGACGACGTTTCATTTATCTAAGGTTGAGGAATAATCTCAAGATTCCTGGAAATTCTACAAAACTAAGAAGAGGGCAAACACGGATCCGGACACGAACCCGGACACATATATTTATAGTTCCAAAATTCCAAATTTAATGTAACACATGCATGCTTTCTCCTAAGGCCTATGTTTGATTTAAGAATATATATATGTTTTAATTTTAGTATATTCGTGAAGGGTCAACGCCCTGTAGTTGTAAAATAACGTGGATATGAATTGATAGATATAGTAGTCTGTGAAATTATAAAGAAAGGAATGTATAATGTAAATGTGATAAGCGACCGGAAAACAGGGCGTATTGAGTTTTTTCGTCACACTGGAATTTTAATATTCTTTGAATGTTTTTGTTTTATTCCGCCACACTCAACTGTTTTTCAGTTATCTGGTGGAGCCCAGTTTTTATTGGTTGAAGAGGGAACTCAGATACAATGTACCAGTCAAGAGACCACCGACCTTCCGAAAGTAAACTGTGAAACTTTCTCACTTACCGGCGTGAGCGGGATTCGTAACCGCGCCGACCAAAGGTGATAGGCCGTATGACAGATTGATGGTGATTTTAGCGTATTTCGACGACTTTCTTCATCACATAAAAGTGGTATTTTACTAAATCTTATTCCTACTGATTGTTTGCTCTGGTTTAGGGTGTTGATAAAACGTGAAATGGTAAACGGAATTGAACGAAAAAGAAAACCAAGATGCAATGGGGAAAATGTAAATAGAACGATTTTTTACTATCATAACTACGCATGGGTCTTGCAGCATTGAATGAATGTAGTAATGAAATACAATTCATACATTTAATCACAACCAGCCTTGATTTAAGAACACTAGTTAATGTGAATGATAATTATTTCCTGTTTTATCAGCAAATGCAGTTGACTCACGGATATCACTACCCTCTCGACTACCTTCTTCAATTTTCAGGTTAAAATTATTGAGGATAAACAGTTGATAACATATATTATGCCTTCTACTGTCGAAATGTGTAATCTATATTCTTCAGGGATGTGATTTTTCATCTTTTAAGAAGAAATCCTTCGATTGGTTCAATTTTTCGAAAGAAATAAAACACCAAAAACGAAATACTGGGTTTGCTCAAGAGTGACAGAAAATATTTTTCCAGGTAGCGTGGGGGTGGTTTCCTCCCTTTTGACCAATTTCCTCTGATTTCTGAAAAATTCAGTCACATCCCTTAGTTACCATTCGCAGTACTCGATAACGCACCCCCCTTCCAAAAAAAAAAAAGAAATGGAAGAAAAACAAAAACGTTATGATTGAAAAAAAGTAATATCTATGAAAAGGTGAAAAAGTAATCAATTTGAATTAATTTACATCCTTAGAAATTCAGAAATTTAGCATTAAACTTTTTTTTTACACAGCATCTCTGAACTAGTATTAGTTGTGAAACGAATTTCTTAATCGATATAAAATAAATGAAGTTTATTTAATGTACAGTGCATGTTAACTGGATCAACAGCTCTATTTGTTGATACGTTGAATTCAAAGCTTTATACGTGTAACTCGCTTCAGGTAGCTCATTACACTATTTTTTTTTTTTTACTGGCTCGTTAAAACACCTCTTATGAAGTATGATTTCGCCATCGAAAAAGTGATACAAGTTTTCAAGTATTTTATATGATTTTTTAAGTCTACCAAAAACATGTCAATATAAAAATAGATATATCAGAGAAATTGATTTTGAAAAGAAATTGAAATAAAATGGTCAAAATTCAGAATTATTACGATTTTTCTAATTTGAACCACGCCCGATTGGAATTATAAAAAAGTAGAAAAAAGAACATTGTAATCAGAAAATTACCAACAATATGATTATTTTAGTCATTTCTATCAATTTTGATCGGGGTCGGTATTTTTCTCTCCATTTTGAATATGGTGATTATGTCTAAAATGTGGTCATTTCGTTTCAATTTCTTTTTATTCTGAGAATTCTTCGATATATCTCTTTTTCTAACTGACAATTTTTTTTTTCCGGAAGATTTATCCGTAGATTTAAGAATAATGTTAGCAAATACCGTTTTCAATTTTCATATATATTTTTTTTCTAAAAAAGATTAGGTCGTTTATATCTGAATATTTTAGGCATATTTTAGTAGTTCGTTATCTTCACCTTTCATACACAAAATCACAACGAAATTTAGACTCAAGAATCTCTTATTTGCAAGCAAAACACCATTTTTATCATTCCGGAAAAAATCACAAATAATTGCATCACTCTTTCGATGGTGAAATCATACTTCAATGGAAGTGTATTAACGATCCATTAGATAAATTTTTAGTGTAATAAGCTACCTTAATTCAGTATAAATATTTTAATCCCTCGTGATCATGTATTAAACTGACTGTTCATATTACAAATGCATACACATCAATGAAACTATTGAAATATAACAATTTAAACGGGTAATAGAAACATGCATGTCTTATTCTTTCATTGCTATTGAGGAAGGGACGGTTGTGTGGGGGTGTTCATTTTTTTTTTCAATTTCGAATACAAGATTAGTTCAAATGTTTATAAATGTATGTCCCCTCCCTCCTTTGCACTGACAATTACCGCTTTTCCTGTAATTGAGTCAATAAAACATAGAGGAAGGACATCAATTCGCAAGGATAATCAACTTTTCTGTACCACGGCTTTCCTCCTCTCGTTGTATCCATTGTCGGCATGCGACGTCAAAATTTGTGGGAACGAACGGTTAATGTTTGTACTATGGAGATTTAAACCATCTAAAACAAAACCTACACAGACATGGGTATGGGCTTTTGTAATTTTGTTTTCAAAAGTGGATTCATTTACAATTGTCAATTTTTCGAATGAGCCGATATGTTTGATAACTACGCTGTGTAACGAAAAAAAAAATCCAGCATAGCTATACTGTATTCTTTTAATTTCATGGTTTGTTTAACAACCAAGCCCAACAAGAGACCCATGGGCCACATCGCTCACCTGAGTCACCTTGGTATATATCTGAAGATTTTCCATATGTATTTGCATATGTATTTGCATGCAAAACCTTAGTCCCTATTATGACCCGAACCTGCCCCTGGAGGCCATGGTTTTTGCAAACTTGAATCTTCACTATATCAGAAAGCTTTCATGTAAATGTCAGCTTCTTTGTCCCAATGGTTATTGAGAAGAAGAGTTTTAGGGATTTTCCCAATATTTGTATGTAAAACTTTGATCCCCCCTTGTGGCCCCATCGTAAACCCGGGACCATGATTTTGACAAACTTGAATCTGAACTATGTCAGGAAGCTTTCATGTTAAACTCAGCTTTTCTGGCTTAGTGGTTCTTAAGAAGAATATTTTTAAAAAATTACCCATATATATATATCTGTATGCAAAACGTAGACACCCACCTTGTGGCCCCATCCTACACCCGGGGGGAGGGGGGAGGGGCTTGATTTGAACAAACTTGGATCTGCACTATGTCAGAAAGCTTCCATTTAAATATTAGTTTTTCTGTCTCAGTGCTTCTTGAGAAGATTTTTAAAATTGTTAATATATATTTTTATGTAAGACTTTGATCCCCTATTGTGACCCCATCTTACCTCCAGGGGGCATGATTTTAACAAACTTGAATCTACCCTATATCAGGAAGCTTTCATGTAAATTTCAGCTCTTCGGGCCCAGTGGTTCTTGAGAAGAAGCTTTTTTAAATGACCCCCACAATATTTTTGCATTTTTTTTTATTATCTCCCCTTTGAAAGGGATATGGCCCTTCCTTTGAACAAACGCGAAAGCCCTTTACCCAAGGCTGCTTTTGGCTACGTTTGGTTGAAATTGGCCCAGTGGTGCTGGAGAAGTCGAAAATGAAAAAAACGTTTACAGACAGACGAACAGACAGACAGACGGACGGACGGACGGGCAGACGACGGACAACAGGATATCAGAAAAGCTCACTTGAGCTTTCAGCTCAGGTGAGCTAAAAATCACAGGATATATAATAAGGTATATGTAGAAATTAGTGTGAATTTATTGTTTTTAATTTCAAGGATCCCATATAAATTTCTTTAAACATATTTTTTCCCGTAAATTCTATTATTGATGAATTACGCAGCAATTCGTTTAGTTTGTTCTTTTTCATTCCTTCATTCAATATGGGCAATAAAAACTTCTTTGTGAATGCAATATCTTTTATTCAGACTTTGACAAAGGTGACGGGATGCATTTATTTATCATTCCTAAATGCTTGTGACATTCATATATCAGACAAAATTAAGTTCATGAGTGAGTTTCACCAGATATTGTGTCCGGTCCATCGTGAAATCGATTGGCCTAACCAATCATCAATATTTTAGTAATGTTCGTGACTTTACCAGCACTTTCAACGTATATAACAGTGAACTCTGTCGTTATTTCCATACATGATATATCATATCGCAAAAGACAACATCATAATGACAGATTGCAGTAAAACGACTATCGATGTCCGCAATAAGTCGTGAGAGTTATATTTAAATTTTCAAAAAATGGTCAATTTATTTTTCATATTTCAATTATTATTCAGCTATGATTAGATTGAATAGCATGTTCTAAAGTAGGTTATAACGCGTTTGCAAATTCACAAAATATGCACGGAAATCATTACCGCTGCTCTTTCTTGACTTAACACAATCACAATGCATGTAGTTTTCTCGATATTCTCGTATAAATAGTAAAATACTATCCTCTTGCACGGAAACACATGCAACAAAAGCAATGATCTTATTGATATTTATAAAATATGTACGTAAATTTGTAGATAATGCCATGCTGGTTAGAACAAAAATCGAACTCATTACATTTCATTCCATCTTCCGCACCGCGTTTAAACATCACCCGTTAAATTGCTACTTTCGTATTCGACAAAGCCGACCAAACAAAATACACAACTTATATATTCTAAGATTTGTGAAGATATTTCTTCTGCACTTAAGTCATGCAATAACTGTGCATACGAGGTCCTTGTCAAAAGTCCATGAAACAGGAATGCTGCTTGTATACACACGGCTTTTTATCTCGCTACATTGTGCATTACAGCAATCCATTCTTTACTGATACAAATCTTTGCATATACGTTTTGTTAAAGTTTGATTACTTTATATCACTTTTAAAATTCTACTTTAAAAATTACAAAGGGCGATGTAATCAGTTTTATACCAAACAAAACACAGAACACAGCTTGATGTTGCACACAATTAACAACGTCAACAAATAAACAACGTGATGTCTAATATTTCTTTTAACGTCATTTTCTCGATGATGACGTAAAACTCAACAAGCCTGATTTTGTCGTGGTGGCTTATAAATGTAGGAGAGAAAATTTAACATATATGAGGGTATGAACTGTGACGCTTCGCACCTTCATGTGCCAAATATATTACATGATCATACAAATAACGTATACGGATTATATAAAACCATCATCAATTGATAGAAATCGTGGAATGAAGTGAATTAATCCCAACATAGTGCGTTGGTCTAAAATGCATGTCTTGAAATACAAGACGTTAACCTTTTCACAATAATTGTTTAGCATTATGTAGAATAACATAATTCATATAGCTTTATAGTTGAATACATGTAGTACCTATATATAGCTATTCATGAGTGTTATAACTTCGAATATGCTTAGAATA
This sequence comes from Ostrea edulis, assembly GCF_947568905.1. Classification (NCBI taxonomy): domain Eukaryota; kingdom Metazoa; phylum Mollusca; class Bivalvia; order Ostreida; family Ostreidae; genus Ostrea; species Ostrea edulis. The sequence continues at coordinate 38,626,695 of NC_079173.1, forward strand.
ACTTACAGGAAACAGGTGTCCGTGGGGATGTTAGTCGGTACTCCGGTCAGTCCTCTACTGTCACAATCTACGTAAGTTCCATCACAGAGATACCTTTCCTTACTACAACTACACTGGTCAGGACAGGCATCCGTTCCTTGGCTGTTTAGCACAGAGAGCACTACCAACGCCCAAACCACCAGCTGCATCGTTACTATGTGGTGAATAACGTTGTCTCTCTATTCTCATAAAAGTCTAGCTACTCAGCATGTCTTCATTGTTAGTGCAAGAGCTAAATATTTCCTTATTCTAACGCAGGGACCTTGCGCACGTCATATGTATACAGACATATTTTTCTACAATAAACATAAACATTGAGTATCTGGATCTGTGACTTATGATCATTAATGTAGGGGTAGATATTGATCACTGAAAACTATAGGGTAGAGGAATCAAGCCAGTATTTATCATTCTTGTTAAATGAGATCAGCTCAACCACATAAAATTATTTTGATTATATGTTTGTTAATCTGAAGTGTTGATGTCAAGTGTTGCTATTAAACGTACACTAGTGTGTGTTTTCCGGAGTTGACTTTCTCTCATAAAAAAACTTTCAAGATTTAACAAAAGCGGTTACTTGTATCTTTCATTTGCATTTGCATTCATATATATATATATATATATATATATATATATATATATATAACTTTAAACACTTTGTTGAAATATTTATATATATATATAAGCACTGAAAAGGCCACGACACTGTTGGTTATTTAAAACTCAAGTTTCCGACGCAACCCACGTCTTTTTCAAGAGACATATATTACAACGCAAAAACTACAAGTATCGATAAACTACATTGGTGACAAGAGTGATACACTCTTGTACTGAGTGATAAAAATGGTTGTGGTTTCGTTGTAAAGCGTGTTTACAGGACTTATGAAAAAAATGACAAATGTTCTTTTGTCAATATTTGTGAAAAAAAATTATCCCCCAAAAAATTAGTTTTAGAATAACGACTGGTAAGAGAGCGTGAAAGGTGAAGCTTACGAACAGTGATCAATTTCATAATTCCTATAAGCAATACAAAATAAAGAGTTTGCCAAACACAGACTCCTGGACACACCAGAGGCGGGATCAGGTGCTTAGGAGGAGTAAGCATCCCCTGCCGACCGGTCACACCCGCCGTGAATCCTATATCTTGATCAAGTAAACAGAGATATCCGTAGTCAAAATCGGTGTACCAAGAATGGCCTAACAATCGGTATGAAACAAGTCAGACAGCATTTGACCCAATGTTAGTTGAAATTGGCAAACTAAATCAATTCATATGTTGTTTTTATTTGGGGGGGGGGGGTCAAAATCCAATAGTAAAGTGAAGAAGAAATGCTTCAAATGTAATAGTTTGGACTATATAGACCCTGAACATCAGCCGGAATAGCTGAGTAAGGTAAACGCGGACCTTTGGAAAAAACAGAAGCGGGAGCAGGTGAATAACGTATGAGGAGTAAACTTCTCCTTTGACAGATCAACCCGCCGTGTGCCTGATATCTTGATCATGTAAAGGGAGTAGTCCTAGTCAAAACCAATGCACAAGGAACGGTCTAGTAGTGGGTTGCAAATATGTCAGACATGATTCAACCTATTGATAGGTTTTATATGCAAATTTGATCATTACAACCACCATAAGAACTTGTGAAATGCTGACTTTACAAGAGACGGATGGAACAACTGTAAAATCAAAGATATAGCCTGACTCAATTTAAAACATGCAAAATGTGGTCGTTTTGATGCTGTTGATTTGGGAAAGAAATATAATTTCAAATTTTCTAAAATATCACTACAATCTTTTTTTAGACCTCACATTTGATTTGCACCACTTCCTGCATATGTTGTGGTACATAAATTCGGAAGTTCTCCTTAAAATCATTCATTATAGCTGTAAGGAGGAAAGATACGTGCTTGGTAGAATATGTACAGGAAGAAGCATTGTATCTCTGTAGGGGGGAGGGGGGGGTGAATGTTGGCAGTCCTGTAATACTAGTACATATTTATTCATTTCGTTGACGGAGATGTCAAAAGTGAAAATTTTCAAAAACACGCTTCAAGTTTCAATACATTTTGAAAGAGCACTTGGGGAATGCGTGGGATTAACAAACGTAGACATGATTAAGATATCGCTGTAATAATGCGCCTAGCAAGGAACGACAAAGCTGTTGCAAGTTTGTCAGCTAGAATCCATATTTATTCCTCATGTAAGCTATTCATTCATTATCATTTTATTAAAGAGACTTTCACTGTTAAGATTTGGTCGTTATCCTGTAAAGATATCTTTAACGTAAAGTATTATAAACGCTGGAATACTTTTCCGTAAAAATACTTTATAATGGTGTCCTTAATAATCTTTCATTTAAGGATATCGTTCTACACTCTTTGCATAGTTATCCAACAAATAAAGATACCATTCAACACTCTTTACATAGTTATACAACATATACAGATATTGATATATGTTCTTTACTTAGTAATACAACATATAAAGATATCGTTCTTCACTCTTTACATATTATACAATATATATAGATATCGTTCTATAACATATCACCAGTGTTGGTATTGGCATAAAAAAATGTCTTCTTGATATAGAAAGTTTACATTTTTGAAAGTTAGGGTTTGGGAAAGAAAAACAACAAACGATTTCCTTGTAATAAAAATAGCTGTAGATCATATAACGAGTTCAGGTTTTGGTCGTTATTTTGTAAAGTCGGAAATTAAAGTAAAGTGTAGACTTATAAAATGTAGTTCATACATAGGGATGTGAACAGGAAAGCTTCAGACTCCATGCAGTACGCAGGCGTAAAGCATTGCAGTTCATGTTCCATTTTCTAAATGAAAATTATTCTTAAATACATTCCATCTATGATGATTGAATATGTGTACCAGGTTTTATTATTCTAGCCCAACTGGTACCGCTTTTATCTTGTTTTGTGATTGTAAAATTACCCTTGCGAGTTTGACCTTCGAGAACAATAAGTTTCTTCCTCCAATTATTAGAAATGTGTGTACCGAGTTTGGTGATCCTCGATGAGATTCCATCTGATCCTGTTTTCATCCAATTCACAGTGCTGATACATGTACATTTGTGAGGTTTAATATGTGTATCAGATTTGATTATCCTAGCTTAACAATATAGTCTCTATGCACCAATATAATTACCCTTGTCCTCCAATTTGACCTTGAAAAACAGCAAGTTTCTTCCTTTTATCATGGGGATGCCCGGTAATGGGTATGAAGTTTGGCGATGCTAGCTTTGTAAGTATGGTTTTATCTCATTCACTAGAGGCTTACAGACAGACAGATGTACTGTGTCACATAATAATATATCTCTTCAATGACGACCATGTAGAAGTAGCTCTTTCTCTCATCAATAAAGGATGTAAATCAATAATTCTCTATTGTTATCATTTCCTACTTACAACCCTCACAAACATCAGGACATCGCAAACTCCGCGCATTCCCTTACCTAGGTTACTCCCCTTTGTTCTATACCAAGTTTACTTCGACCCAATAAAGACAACATAGTACCTTGTTTTATACACCTACACTGTGTGGTATCTACCCATCATCTAACAGTGATGGTACGAAGTCATGTACCTAAACTAACCCAGAATGTCCGATTTTAAACGTAGCTTGGCAAAGGAACAGCCACTTAATACTGGTCATGAGCACACCATAGAAGAATAACACCCCGACAAGTCCCGGAAATATGAATTCAAGAACACCCCGACAAGTCCCGGAAATATGAATTCCATCACTAGCATTCAGAAGTGACGCCTTCATGCTCATAAATACATTTCCTCTGAGATATGGAAGGTTTTCGTGCCCATGAATACATTTCCTCTGAGGTATGGGAGGTCTTCGTGCCCATTAATACATTTCCTCTGAGGTATGGGAGGTATTCGTGCTCATTAATACATTTCCTCTGAGGTATGGGAGACTTCATTCATAACTAGAATTATAAATTTTCAGATTGAGACACGATTTTTACAATACCTAGATATTCACAGTAACCTCTAATGCCTCCATTTCTCTTCCCCCATAATATCCATAGAGGTTCAAAGACATTTTTATTATCAATTAAATACATGTAACATATATATTATATTAAAACAAAATTTAATGATATCATGACATTTCAGTTCAAGTCACATCCAGCTTGCTCTTGTCAGGAGGCGATGAAGAAACTGATCCCGTCTCCATGGATACCGGTATGGAGCCTGTCGTCAGTGGAGTATTTGATATCTAAAAAAATCAAAAATACAAAATTCTTATTTACTGATAAAAATACAGATATCTTATCTACAGAAAAAAAATTTGAAATTCTTATTTTCAGGTACAAAAAAAATACAAAATTCTTATCTACACTGATAAAATATACAACATTAACTAAGATAAAATATATACAAAATTCTTAACTCCATATAAAATTTCTAGAAAAATCTTTAAAAAGTAACTAGATTCATTTGACCTTGATATAATCAAGGTCAAATGACTCTGAAGTTCCAATCATCATATCTGAAGATTGCATGTCTATGTCAGACCCAGTTCTGAAGTAATACCAGTTTCATGTAGAAGGTTACATATCAAGGTCACTGGTACTACTTGACCTTGATACTAGTTTGTAGGTCCTATCATTATCCTCATAATTTCTGAAGATCACATGTCTTTATCAATCCCGCTTCTAAAGTTAAATCAGTTTTAATGTTCATGGTCAGAGGTCAAGGTCACTTGAGCTTGATACTAATTTGTAGACTGTCTTACTCTTCTCATGCCAAATTCCCAAGGATACTATCCATCATGTATATCAAGTTATATATGTTGAATTTTAAAGATATACATGTTGAATTTTAAAGGCATAGGGTCTCTCTTTCATCTGAAAAATGACAGATATGTATATGATATTTTGCAAGAAGAACTCAAACTACAATCTATAGCTGCAGCGCTTTGAAATTGAAGTCAGTTTGACGTTTTAGCCCTTTATAGAATGTTTGTCTGGAGGACAATATATTAAACTGGTACCCCTCTGATTGGTGACTACACACAAAAATAAGATATACGAAGTCAACAGGGTACCAGTTTAGGCAAATGAGAACAGGGAATTATTTTGTAATTACTATTGTATCCAATGTGTTTGTAAACATTCTGAGGAAAGTTTTGTGATTTTCTAGTTTTGAACTTTAGTTTCACCACCTTTTTGGAACATGCAAAATTTCACCAATATCTTAAATCCTATGCCTTTCAAAATTCTTTTTCTTCCCAATAGAATTCTGTTATACTCCACCACATTTGATCCCCCCCCCCCCCCAAAATATAAACTAATGAAAACAAAAACATTTCTGCACAACCAAATAGGGCCTACATTGGTCTATCAGATCCTTAGCATCTACTATGTTCATCAGTGGGTTACGGAGAACGACTGCTGACAGTGTTAGGTACGAGACAGAAGAACAAGAAGTGGAAGACTAATAACTAGAAGCGACAAAAAACAATAAATCTCCAATCTTTGTTTGGGAGGCCTAATTATCAGCGGAACTTTATAGAAGTGAACCTAGCACTCATGAACCTCATTTTAGTTTTGTTTTAGCTGTCCCCGGTGTCAGTCTGTATGTACCTAAATCACATCAATGACTATCTATTCAATATATAGTGTGTATGTACCTAAATTATATCAATGACGATCTATCCAGTACGGATCTGGAGAAATTGTTTTAAGAATTATCTCATTTAATCCCATATAAACTTCTACTTTCTTAACACCCCACCCTATTTCTTCATTATTTCCCCTTGAAGAAAAACAATCTCAACAAACTGTAATAATTCACCCTATGGATGCTATGTGTCAACTGTAGGTCAGTGGTTCTTAGTAAGCTGAAAATGTGAAATGCACAGATACTGCAAAACATAGATTTCGTATCCACGATACGCTCATAATGACACACCGCTACCCTAAATGTCATTTTTTTATATGATGCACTGCTTAACAACATGATACACCCCTAACAACATGATGCATCCCTTAACAACACGATACACCCCTAATGACATGGTACATCCCTCAATGACACAATGCGCCCCTAAAAACATGATACACCTCAACAACACGATTCACCCTTTAATAACATGATACACTCCTATCAGCAATACAAAATAGATAGTTGGACAAACACGGACCCATGGATACACCAGAGGTGGGATAAGGTGCCTAGGAGGAACAAGAGGCCCATGAGCCACATCGCTCACCTGATTCACCTTGGCTCATATCTGAAGACTCCATATATATATTTGCATGTAAAACTTTAGTCCCTATTATGGCCCCAACTACCCCTGGAGGCCACGATTTTTTTTTTTTGCAAACTTGAATCTACACTACGTCAGAAAGCGTTCATGCAAATGTCAACTTCTTTGGCCCAATGGTTCTTGAGAAGAAGATTTTCCCTATATTTGTATGTAACACTTTGACCCCCCCCACTTGTGGCCCCATCCTACCCCCCCGGGGGCCATGATTTGATAAAACTTGAATCTGCACTATGTCAGAAAGTTCTCTTGTAAATATCAGCTTTTCTGACTCAGTGGTTATTGAGAAGATTTTAACTATATATTTGTATGTAAAACTTTGATCCCCTTTGTGGTCCCATCCTACCCCCGGGGGCCATGATTTGAACAAACTTGAATCTGCACTAGGTCAGAAAGTTTTCATGTAAAAATCAGCTTTTCTGGCTCAGTGGTTCTAGAGAAGAAGATTTTTAAAGATTTTTCCTATATATTTGTATGTAAAACTTTGATCCCCTATTATGGCCCCATCCAACCCCCAGGGACCATGATTTGAACAAACTTGAATCTTCATTATGTCAGGAAGCTTTCATGTAAATCTCAGCTTTTCTGGTTTCATGGTTCTTAAGAAGAAGATTTTTTAAGTTTTTCCCTATATATTTGTATGTAAAACTTTGATCCCCCTTGTGGCCCCATCCTACCCTTGAGGGCCATGATTTGAACAAACTAGAATCTGCAATATGTCAGGAAGCTTTCAGGTAAATTTCAGCTCTTCTGGCCCAGTGGTTCTTGAGAATATTTTTAAATGACCCAACCCTATTTTTGCATTTTTGTAATTATATCCTCTTTGAAAGGGACATGGCCCTTCATTTGAACAAACTTGAAAGCCCTTCACCCAAGGATGCTTTCGGCCAAGTTTGGTTGAAATTGGCCCAGTGGTTCTGGAGAAGAAGTCGAAAATGTGAAAAGTTTACAGACGGACAGACAGACGGACAAAATGTAATCAGAAAATCAGTGTGCGAAGAATGGTCTAACAATCGGTATGAAACACGTCAGACAGCATTTGACCCAACGACATGATACATCCCTAACAACATGATACAACTCTAACATGATACATCCCTAACAACATGATACATCCCTAACGACATGATACATCCCTGACAATGACAGTAGAGAACTTACTGATGAGGTCTGTACAGAATGACTCCCACTGGATGATGATGTAACAGTTGAGAGGGAAGAGACAGGCATTGTCATGGCAACTGTAAATATCCAGAACTAAAGAATCAGCAATTTTCTACTAGTAACATGATGAACAATTAATATCAATTCTGTAACAATGAAGAAATTCCTAACACAGTATGAAATTATTTCCCAAATATATCATTAGTTAAACAGCCTCAGGGTGCATGAAATATAAGTCAAAACTCAGGGTATCCCCCATCCCCACCCCCGTACACCATTCATTGGACCTGAATAACAAATCCATTTCCTATGTAACCAAAATCATTACCTAAGTTCAATCACTGTGTGGTTCACAAATGATTTTATCCATTACTGACTAAATCAACTAGAATATTGTGCGAGGTAGTCTGCTTGTTGTACAATGTCGGGAAAGACAATGCATCGCGTAATTCACAATAAGGAACACTGGGGAAACTCATGATTAAAGGAGGATTTGTATACACTACTCAGTTTCAATGAACGTTTCTGGAAAATGTTCTCAGAGGCATAATTTGGTTTTTCGTATCTGAACTTCACTGCTATACAAAATTGTCATAAAATATTTTGCCCGAATTCTTTTTGTACAATGCCATCTCACTCAAAGTGTTTTAATTTGTATCAGGGTCACTCATCATTGTTTTACATGTATAGGTCATGCAGTAGTGTGTTACACATGTCAGAGTACCTTGTTAGTATTTTACCTGTACTGAGAGCATTAACATTTTAAATGTACTAAGAACATTCACATTTCACCTGTACTGACAGCATTAACAATTTACCTGTACTAAGAACATTAACATTTTACCTGTACTGAGAGCATTAACATTTTACCTGTACTGAGAACATTAACATTTTACCTGTACTGACAGCATTAACAATTTACCTGTACTAAGAACATTAACATTTTACCTGTACTGAGAGCATTAACATTTTACCTGTACTGACAGCATTAACATTTTACCTGTACTAAGAACATTAACATTTTAAATGTACTAAGAACATTAACATTTCACCTGTACTGACAGCATTAACAATTTACCTGTACTAAGAACATTAACATTTTACCTGTACTGAGAGCATTAACATTTTACCTGTACTGAGAACATTAACATTTTACCTGTACTAAGAACATTAATTAACATTTTACCTGTGGTAGTGGCCCCTGCTAGGAGAGGGTTGTCAGCTGTAAGACAGGTAACATCCTACAACAGAACAAACCCCGTTACAAAATCAGAGCACCTGTCTGACATACTGTACAAGATGTGAAACACTAATGATGTGTTGACGAAACAGATTATGTGTCGGTGTAACACTAATGATGTGTTGATCAAACACCAATGGTATATTGGTGAAACACTAATGATGTGTTGGTGAAACACTAATGATGTGTTGACGAAACACTAATTATGTGTCGGTAAAACACTAATGATGTGTTGGTGAAAACACTAATGATGTGTTGGTGAAAACACTAATGATGTGTTGGTGAAAACACTAATGATGTGTTGACGAAACACTAATTATGTGTCGGTAAAACACTAATGATGTGTTGGTGAAAACACTAATTATGTGTCGGTGTAACACTAATGATGTGTTGGTGAAAACACTAATGATGTGTTGGTGAAAACACTAATGATGTGTCGGTGTAACACTAATGATGTGTTGGTGAAAACACTAATGATGTGTTGGTGTAACACTAATGATGTGTTGGTGAAAACACTAATGATGTGTTGGTGAAACACTAATGATGTGTTGGTGAAAACACTAATGATGTGTTGGTGAAAACACTAATGCCCCCAGATTACAAGAAAGTAAAACTTTAAGACATTGTAGTTGAAAGTTTTGTAGCAATATTGAGAATGTGGAGTAATTTTCATTTTGTCCACCTTTAAAAGCAGTGCCTTACAATTTAAAAGATACGGCTACTATTATAATTTTCTAGAAGTAGGCCAAAGGTTAATGTAAAGTTCAACAGGTCAAAGATGTCGGTGTCAATGGAAAGGTCTTGCCACAAGGAATACATATATCAAATATGAAAGCACTGCCTCTTATGTTGTAAAAGATATGACCAAGGTTAAAGTTTTTTCACTAAGTCAAGGTAAAAAAAAATCTGATATTGTTGAAAAGGTCTTCTCATAAGAAATGCACATGCTATATTTAAAAGTGTACCTCTTACAATTTAAAAATGTAGCTTACATTGGAACTTTTTAAAAGTAGGTCAAAGGTCAATGTAAAGGTCACCAAGTCAAAGTTGGGAAGGTCTTGCTACAACAAATACACAAATATGAAACCTCTACCTCTTATGGTGTAAAAGGTATGACCAAGGTTAAAGTTTTTTGCACAGACAGATAGATGAACAGGCCAACAACTATACGCACTAGAATCTTTAATTCCAGAGGCATAAAAACTCTAACAAATTAACAGCTGAACTAGTAAAAACTCATTACAAATTAACACCGGAACTAGTAAAAGCTCATCACAAATCAACACCTGAACTAGTAACAAGAGGCCCATGGGCCACATCACTCACCTGAGTCACCTTGGCCCATTTCTGAAGACTTTCCATATATATTTGCATGTGAAACCTTAGTCCCTATTATGGCCCCAACTACTCATGGAGGCCACGATTTTTGCAAACTTGAATCTACACTACGTCAGAAAGCGTTCATGCAAAAGTCAACTTCTTTGGCCCAATGATTCTTGAGAAGAAGATTTTTAAAGATTTTCCCTACATTTGTATGTAAATCTTTTACCCCCCCCCCCCCTACTTGTGGCCCCATCCTACTCCCCCTGGGGGCCATGATTTGAACAAACTTGAATCTGCACTATGTCAGAAAGTTTTCTTGTGAATATCAGCTTTTCTAACTCAGTGGTTATTGAGAAGATTTTAACTATATATTTGTATGTAAAACTTTGATTCCCCTTGTGGCCCCATCCTACCCCCGGGGGCCATGATTTGAACAAACTTGAATCTGCACTAGGTCAGAAAGTTTTCATGTAAAAATCAGCTTTTCTGGCTCAGTGGTTCTTGAGAAGATTTGTCCTATATATTTGTATGTAAAACTTTGATCCCCTATTGTGGCCCCATCCAATACCCGGGGCCCATGATTTTAACGAACTTGAATCTACGTTATGTCAGGAAGCTTTTATGTAAATCTCAGCTATTCTGGCTTAGTGGTTCTTGAGAAGAAGATTTTTAAAGTTTTTCCCTATATATTTATATGCAAGACTTTGACCCCCCCCCCCCCCCCCCCTTCCCCCGGGGGCCATGATTTGAACAAACTTGAATCTGCTGCAATATGTCAGGAAGCTTTCAGGTAAATTTCAGCTCTTCTGGCCCAGTGGTTCTTGAGAAGAAGATTTTTAAATGGCCCCATCCTATTTTTGCATTTTTATGACTATAACAAACTTGAAAGCCCTTCACCCAAAAATGCTTTTGGCCAAGTTTGGTTGAAATTGGCCCAGTAGTTCTGAAGAAGAAGATAAAATTGTGAAAAGTTTACAACAACGACGACAGACAACGGACAAATTTTGATCAGAAAAGCTATCTTGAACCTTTGGTTCAGGTAAGCTAAAAACTCATCACAAATTAACACCTGAACTAGTAAAACCTCATCACAAATTAACACCTGAACTAGTGAAGGCTCCATATTTTTGCTGTCTGCATTTTTTTCCGAGGACAGGAATGAATCTGCATGTAGTGGGGAGGTAAATGGAATAGCCAACCGAGCATTCACTGCCAGTAGATGTTCCCGACGAGTGGACAGCGACTGGATATGACCCTCTAATCGCTGGTTCTCCGATTTTAATTGGTGCAAACAATGGAGAAGGGAGGCTACTGCAACAAATCAGATGATCAGGTATATTTTAAAAGGGCATTATAAGAATTTGGAAATTGATAAAACTAGTTCTACGATAAAAAAAATTCTTAACAACTGGGCCCCTGTTTCAGAAATGTTTGTGTGGGGCATCAGTTCGTGTTGTTAGATAGGTATTGTAACACATTAGAAAGATAGCAACTTCTGCAATGTTTATCCATCAACCAATCATCTCTCATTTTTGCTTTCATCACAGACATTTATTCCTGTACATGCATATATGACAAATTTCACATGAAAAAATTCAGACTAAGGGCTAAAAAGTGAGGAATCTAAGTTGTGCATGTCATGACGTGGTACATTGGTTTTAAAGGTATCAACTAATGGCAAAGCAGTTGTGAACAATGTGTGCACGAGTCTTGTTAAATATAGTACACCTATTTCTACAGCTGAGAATTCTGACAGAAATAAATTTCAGTTTTTAAAATACATGAGGGTAAGAACTGCAATGCTTCACACCGATCTACTCTTCATAAAGTACTCTGGTGTGAAGGGTCGAAGTTCATACCCTCGTGTATTAATTCTAAATCGAGGATAAAGAAGACGCAATCGTCAGAGCTGGCATTGTTCATCAATGCAACCAACAACTCGATACAATCGACTTCAATACAAGTGATATCAGATGCATGCTAAATGTATTTTGAACAGGAACAAATAAAATACTATAAATTGGGTTATCTACCTTGCAGTGATAAGGGGAAAACAACGAATTCTGCATCTCCTTAACATTCAACTTACTATCAAAATGTTCTCCTTGCTTCATCAGGAACTGAGATCCCTGTTCCCACTGCCTCTCTAACAACTGCTCTAGGGACGTCGGAAAATCTCTGTCAACACAAATACACAATGCATCACACAATGCTTCTAACACTACTAAGATAGCACATGTTCGATGGACCATGAACATAATACAATAAGAGGCCCATGGGCCATCATCGTTACCTGGATTTCATGAAACCAGTTTAAGTTTAAGTTTGAACTTAATTATGAATTCGTAAATATTTTTAAATTTATGATTTGCAACCAGTTAAGGTAGGCAGGGTTTGACACTAAGGCACGTCCAACCGATCGAGTCTACTAAATGATAGGTCCGATCGGGTAAAATGTCGATTTACTAGTCCGACTGGTCGTGTTAAAAAAATAAACAAGAAACTTTACTTTAATCTGCAAGATATTTTATTCTTAGCTAAAAGAAAATAACTGTAAGAGTTTGCAAGCAATTTTAAACCGTGTGATGGAATAATCTCTATTTTCAGTTCTAATAAATAAATTGCGGTCGGAAGTGATGTTTTACAACTTCTACTAGATGTTCATTTTAAACAGTTTATTTGAATTGACTATAAAAAAGTGTTTTTCAAATCAATAAATTACGTCGTGAACAGCTATTTATCGCTGTTGACATCTCTATATTTAAATACGACTTCTCGTCCTCAATGAAAGACGTCCCAGGAGAAAAAAGAAAAGGTTAGGAAGAAACAAAGCAGGGCTTATGAAATATAAATTAAATAAAAAGCTAGTTGAGGTCATTTTATACTAAATAGACTAAAGAATATCCATGCCGAGTAGAATTTAAAGAAACAGAAAACGTGTTTGAATGATGAGACTTAGATATTTTTGAGACAAATAAATACGTTTTGGTTCAAACTTAACGTTTGTCATTCAAATGAAGTATTTAAATATGGAGAAACTATCAGGGGTTTTTTCTGGAAAGTTGGTCAGGGCTAGTGGATATAAAATCAGGTCTAGTAAAAATCATTTGAAGTAGCCCGACTGGTCTAGTGCTCAAAAAAGTTAATGGTAGGTGTTCATGCTGTTAAATGCATAATGATGTCAATTCATCGCTTGTACATGTAAATGTATAGATGTATACTGATGTTAAATCATCGCTTGTAAGTGTATAGATGTATACTGATGTTAAATCATCGCTTGTAAGTGTATAGATGTATAATGATGTTAAATCATCGCTCGTAAGTCTATAGATGTATAATGATGTTAAATCATCGCTTGTAAGTGTATAGATATATAATGATGTTAAATCATCGCTTGTAAGTGTATAGATGTATAATGATGTTAAATCATCGCTTGTAAGTGTATAGATGTATAGTGATGTTACATCATCGCATGTAAGTGTATAGATGTATAATGATGTTAAATCATCGCTTGTCAGTGTTAGTCTAGTCAATCTAGCAAATCACCTCAAAGTAATTGCAACAGAAACAAACTCGACGGAATTTAATAAACAAAAGCGTGATTAACAACATACAAAAAATCGGACAAAATCGGACAATGGGAAATATTTAAAATTTAGACTTAAATGTTTTAGTAAACCATCGATATTTTGTGGTGTTTACGGCACGCCGTACACGTAAAGGGGAGTAACTTAACTGTGACAGTCATCGGAATAAAGTTATACACGACGATCTAAAGTGCATGTAATAAAAAACGCGATTAAACAGCTTAACAGTTGTATTAAAAAGGTGATTTTAAGACCTTCTATATCCATACAATATTGCTCAGCATCTCATATTCTTTGCCAACTTCCATTCCCGGGGAACTTTCGCGAATAAAGCTTCAAAATATTTTGTTTGACCCTCTACTGAATTAATTTTAATTATAAAACACAATATTTACTTTAGAAGTTATGAATAATCAATTATAAATGAAATCTTAAAGAATTAGTGTCAATTTACAAGGGGGAATTACGGTTGTTAAAAAAGAAAGTATGGAAAGCCATTCGGGTTAAAAGTTTCAGTTATTTTGTGTCTTCATCATTTGAGCAAGCCTTTTGTATTAAAAACTTTTATAAAACTAAGTAAGTAAAGTATTTTTGCTTTTCTTTTTCAAATTCAGGTTTGGGGAGTCATTCATGGGTAATAATAATGATAATAAAACATTGATAATATAAATAATAAAAATCAATGTAAGTAAACACTTGCGCATAGTATCATGATTTGATGTAAAATCGAGTAGTTACTCTTTCTAATTAGTCTTGGGCTCACGACCTGCGGAACCATATCTCCTAGCAGCATGCAAACAGCGCGCTAGACAGCCCGACCATCTATTCAAGACAAAACTTGTTTTCGATGACGATGGAATTCTCGCCACGCTGGCACACGATCATTGAGAATGGAAATGGGATACAGTTATTTATCGTAAATTTTAGAGGATCATACAAAATGCACATTGTGTTTGAAATGTCTATATATAAAGCACGGAAATAGCAACGAACTCTGAAATAAACATAACTGCCTTAAGGGACGAAATCAATGTCGGATGAAAATTTAGATTCACTTAGTTAGGGGGAGGGGAATAAAAACTCCTGCAAGTTTCTGTCATCCTTTCCCTTTCTACGTGCATTCACAGGATGCGACACAACGTCAAGAATGTTCGGCATCGGAACAGGTCCTGTATAGTCAAAATGTAGACAAATCACGAAAAAATTCTGTATATGATTAGTTTTTATTTGGAGGCAGGCTACTGACAAACAAGTTGATGGTGAAGGGGTTTCAACTGTTTCGTTTAAAGTCAGCATTTCGTGAATTATATGGTCGTTATAACAATCTACTTTGCCAATACAACCTATCATTGGGTCAAATCTGTCTGACTTGTTTCATATACATGTAGATTGTTGGGCCGTTTTTGGCACAATGATATTGAATAAGGGTAACTCCGTTTGCCTTATTAAGATATAGAGCTCACGGCGGGTGTAACCGGTCAACAGGGGGTGCTTACTCCTTATAGCCCATAGGCATCTGATCCCACTTCTCGTATATCCAGGGGTCCGTGTTTGCCCACCTCTCTATTTTGTATTGCTTATAGGAGTTACGAGATGGATCACTGTTCGTTATCTTCACCTTCCTATATGAGGATTTCATAGAGAAAATGATATATTCTGGTGTCGATGTCATATCGACTTTGTACGATGGAATACTATAGAGACACTTACAGGGGATTTGCTTTGTGAAGAATTGTCTAACACAATATCATTTTTATAAGTTCAGTCATTGCCACAAACTACTAACTACAGCTGCAGAAGAGGAGCATTGCAAGAATTTTTTAAGTCATAGAGTGGACTAAAGAAATGATTAATTTGGATCCTTCGAATTGGGGCTTATCACTGCTTTCAGCAATTCTTGTATCCATTAAAACTAAATTACAAGTCGCGCCAGATAAATTTTTGAACGTTTTTCGCTGTAAATGCAAGGCAAATTGTGACACTAGCCGTTGTACTTGTAAAAACATGGACTGAACTGTACTGCAATTACTCAAATGATCACTTATATAATTATCAGGCATGTAGCAATAATGGCTCTACACCTTTTATCATTACATGCAAAGTTGATAATTTTTACGTACAGAGGTCGATTTTTAGACAGATTGGTTGCCCTCCCTCCTCTTTTTTTTTTTAAAAAAAAAATAGCATTGTTGTGAACTGTACACAGTGGAAGTGTAAAATTGAACCGAGAGAACAACCTTAGCCCCCCCCCCCCCCCCCCCCCCCCCCCCCCCCATCAAGGATTTTTATAACTTTGGATTAAAATTTACTTGTCAATTTTCAGGCAATATTGTGAAATTATCTTCACACACCCCCCCCCTTTTTTTTTACGATGCTGTGTGCCTGATTCATTTTGCTTTTAATCCTATGTGTCCATTGTTTTAAAACAGATTACTCCTGAAATTCTCGGTATTAATTGCACAATAATTTGGATAGAACTAAACATCAAATACGGCAATAACCCCCCCCCCCCCCCCCCTCCTTCCCAAACTCTAGAACTTGACGAAGTGCACATATTAAAGATTTCTTTATAAAATCGAAGAAACTGAACCTTGTTTCGTCATAGATGTAGTACAAACTGTTAAAACTCAGCTTAATAAAGAATTTGGTAACGTAAGCTTTACTATACACTGTTTGTTTTAAAATAATACATGTATTTATGTGAAACATAGGACCGGAATGGTAAGCGCGCCTCCAACTTCCGATGTAAGGGGAGTAACTGCAAAAATGTAGGTCATCTTTTACAGACCATTTTTGAAGGGGCACTTGTTTTGTGTTAACAGTTTATTTTAATGTATAAATCTTCATGTGGTAACTCATATATGCCTAATGGACAGGAAAAAGTATTTTCTTCCAAAATACAGTTTTTAACGATTTTTGTTGAAAAATGGAGATTTCAGCCCAAAATTCGGCAAGGGAAAATAAATTTTGGTGCAGAAAAGTTTAGTTGTGCATTTGGACGTTTTATTCTTAAATTTATAAGATCAATGTCATCTCTTCTATAAAACAGTAATTTCCTATCATTTCCAGTTTTTCACTATTTTTGTTTTAGAAAAAGGTAGGTTTTCCTACCTAAAATGGTATTTTTCATATATATTGCCAATAATCTATATATCTTACTTGTTGAGCAGTTTTTAAAATAAATCCTAACTTCAATTTTTTATTGGTAGACTCAAATGTATGACAAAATGTGGGTTTTCTTCTTAAAATTTCAATCTTTAACAATTATATTCAAAAAAGCAAGATTTTACCCAAAAATTACAGTCAAGGAAAGAATATATTCTGCTGCTAAAAAAAATAATCGAACATTCCCAGGTTGAAATTTGAGATATGAAACTTATTTTTACTGTATGTTACATAAAATGGACATTTTCTTCAATTTCCAGTTTTTAGCGATTTTCATGAAAAAACGCATCCTTTTACCCCAAAATTCCAATTTTCCCATAGAAACACAAAAGCCGATTTTTAATATGTTGTTTGCATGTGTTTTCTTGCATGAATAATCAAAATTTCATTTCTGTTGCAATTAGTTTGAGGTTTTGCTCATTTTTGAGCTAGATTGACTAGACTATGTATAGATGTATAATGATGTTAAATCATCGCTTGTAAGTGTATAGATGTCTAATGATGTTAAATCATCGCTTGTAAGTGTATAGAAGTATATTGATGTTAAATCATCGCTTGTAAATGTATAGAAGTATATTGATGTTAAATCATCGCTTGTCAGTGTATAGATGTATAGTGATGTTAAATCATCGCTTGTAAGTGTATAGATGTATAATGATGTTAAATCATTGCTTGTAAGTGTAGAAGTGCTGTATTTTATTTCAATGTAATGGTTTCAAAGAAGTTGAAAAAGTGAATTTAAGTTTATGTATGATTCACAAAAATGGATAGCAATCGTGACATGTCTATAAATTCTGTTCTGCGGAATACTAAATCCTGTAGCATTTTATTTTCAAAAGAGGTATAACTCCTGTTAAAATTTCCTGTGAATATCCAAATGTATCTACATAGTATGTCCATATCAAATACAATTAGTTACATGAAATTCTGTTCAGCGGTTTCGGAGGAGTCATGCTGACACTGTTTCAGAGGTAAATTCAAGTTCAAAGGGGCATAACTCCAACCCCCCCAAAAATCAAATCGGAGTTTCCTATACACAGCAAGTTCTTAATAATCTAGAAAGTTGATAAGAGGAATTCTAGTCAGTAAATAAGATTGGCTGTAAATAAGATTGTAGATCCCTGCAGTTAGGGTAGACTTATCGCGAGTCCAGTAGAAAGTCTGCAGTTAGGGCAGACTTATCGTGAGTCCAGTAGAAAGCCTGCAGTTAGGGCAGACTTATCGCGAGTCCAGTAGTAAGCCTGCAGTTAGGGCAGACTTATTGTGAGTCCAGTAGAACGCCTGCAGTTAGGACAGACTTATTGTGAGTCCAGTAGAACGCCTGCAGTTAGGACAGCCTTATCGTGAGTCCAGTAGAAAGCCTTGAGTTAGGGCAGACTTATCGTGAGTCCAGTTGAAAACCTGCAGTTAGGACAGACTTATCGTGAGTCCAGTAGAAAGCCTTGAGTTAGGGCAGACTTATCGTGAGTCCAGTTGAAAACCTGCAGTTAGCGCAGACTTATCGTGAGTCCAGTTGAAAGCCTGTAGTTAGGACAGACTTATCGCGAGTCCAGTAGAAAGCTTGATGTTGCTGACCCTCTGTGTGACAGTGTATATCACTACAACTGATGAGCTTTGCTTTTAGTTGTATGATCGAAAACTCATTGCGATGTACCTGATGAATTTAACGAACATCATGCTTTATTTCTAATAGCTGTAAACATTTACTTTATCTCTCATTCCATTTGAATTAACAGGGATCAAACAGGGTTTAACACTAAGGCACGTCCGACCGACCGAGTCTAAAATGTCGATTTACTAGTCCGACTGGTCGTGTTAAAAAAAATAAACAAGGAACTTTACTTTAAACCGTAAGATATTTCATTTTTAACTGTAAAGAGTTTGCAAGCAATCTTGAACCGTGTGATGGGATAATCTCTATTTTTAGTTCTAATAATTAAGTTGCGGTCGGAAGGGATGTTTTACGACATCTACTCGATGCTCATTTTAAACAGTTTATTTGAATTGACTATAATAAAGTGTTTATCAAGTTAATAAACTACATCGTAAACAGCTATTTATCGGTGTTGACATATGTGCGGGAATGTCTCTATATTTAAATACGACTTCTCGTCCACAATGAAAGACTTCTCAGGAGAAAAAAGAAAAGGTTGGAAAGAAACAAAGCAGAGCTAATGAAATATAAATTAAATAAAGAGCCGGTTCAGGTCATTTTATACTGAATAGACTAAAGAATATCCGTGCCAGGTAGAATTTAAAGAAACAGAAAACGTGTTTGAAAATCAAATTGAATGACGAGACTTGAGGTATTTTTGAGACAATTAAAATATGTTTTGGCTCAAACTTAACGTTTGTCATTTCCATGGAGTATTAAAATATGGAGAAACAATCAGTTTTTTTCTGGAAAGTTGGTCAGGGCTAGTGGATATAAAGTCAGGTCTAGTAAAAATCATTTGAAGTAGCCCGACTGGTCTAGTGCTCAAAAATATAAATGTCAAACCCTGTCAAAATTACCTTTTTTCACTACTAGCACATTTTACCTAATGGATTATTTTCCAATTTACTAGCATTTTTCAATTGATAGCTTTTTCACAAGAATTTAAGAAAACAAGCATGCCTCTATTATCAAAATATATGAAAATAAAGTACAGTAATAAAAATCAGATGGAGTTCTTTCATTTTAAGTTTAATGAATTATCCCATAGCATACCACTGGTGCATAGTGAGGGTCATAGGGTAAATTTTTGCAATGTGCTCACTGTCCAGAGATCTAGCATCTCTTTAGTACAACAGCACCTGGTTAGAAATCTTGGAAGAATTCAAAATATTTATTTAAACCATTGGAGATTTCTTTTATTAAAAATCTAGTTTAAAAATGTGCCACAAATAACTCAAAATGTTTACCTATAGATACCAGAAAGCAAGACCATTGTGTGTTGAGTAAACACGAATGAGATCATCATGATCATTAATTAAATCAGAAGTTTCTGAGATGCTTGAAGTATGGCTGCAGAACTTTCTTTATTCATTGCACGTTTACTTTTTCAATGCGTAAAGTGTTTCTATACACAAGATGAAATTATTGTAAACTTTAAGTACAGCCAATAAACCAAAAAAATCCACAAAATAGATTTTTTTCCCTAGCAACACATTGCCAGAGCTGCCAACATTATAAAATGGAAAATAGTAAGGTGGGGGTCAGGGGGCCGCCTAGACCCCCTGCCGCTGGAGTTTTTTTTTTATGAATAAACATGTAACCTGAGCAATTTTAGGCACATTTCAATTCCAAATTTAATGAATTTATACATACTAATTGTTATACATTTTACAACTGCAAAAGATCAAATACATCTTTTATTGATTTTACTTTCTAAAACCTGTGTAAAAAATAATGTTACGTTAGTATATTGCATAATTTTACAGTGTCAGTTATTCTGGCAAGTTTTTATATATATCATATAATTTTAGTTACTGAATCAGTTATTCTGGCAAGGTTTTTCTATGTCATTTTCGCCGCCGTGAGAAATGTTGAAGTTTGTCAAACAGATTGTACACTTATACAAACTCCCCCTTTCCGACTTTGAAACAAATATATGTTTACAGTGTACTTGCATATTGTTCTTTGAATTTCTATCTCCATTAGGTTTTCTCCTTTGGGGGAGTATTGTTGTTATTTCCATCAACACATGCTTTACGTTTAGTAGCAGCTGCCATATTGTTTATTTTAAAGTATTAAAATGATCGAGATTCTATATAGATATAGACTATGCAAACAAACATAGCAACGACTATAGCTTGCTTATTATAAAAGTAAAAACCAATGACGGACAGCTCTAAAAATTTCGAAATGTCAAATAAGCGAAAATTGGAAGATGTACGTAACAGTGAAATCGTAAGGCGTATTTTCGGCCCTAAAATCGTAAGCCTTACGCCAAAATCGTGAGGGTTGGCAGCTCTGCATTGCCACCACTTGTGATTTTTTTACTCGCAGACTTTTAAGTCATGAACTCGCATTTAGCCAGTATTTCCCCTGAATTTTGTTGCCTGCCATTAACAAAATCTTTCTAGAATAATTTGTTGGTGAGTACTGCCTACCCGTTCGGAGGCTCCTTCTCAGGACTCTGCAAACTAGGAAATAGCTTGGGTGGTCCACACGCCCCGTCAGCAGGATCGTTACAGGACCCGAGCGCCGAGGCCGAAGCGTTCTGTGTAAAGGAGAAGGTGAGTGGCCCTGGGGCGGTGAGACTCTGAAAATGTGGGCTTCCTCCAAACACCGAGAAGTTATTCAGGCTGTAATGCAAACACAAAGTCAGAATTTATCCCACAACTTTGCACAGTGATGATTTTTCTTTCCAATCACTTTTAAAAGTGCTTTTCCGTCACATTTAAAGATATTTCCAATCACTTTTAATACATTGCTACATAATTACATAACTTGAGTCCTATCAGAATATTGCTCTGAATTGTAAAACTTATAAATCTTTCGGCAACACAGATATGCTGTGTCTCAGGCCTTCGAGGCAGAAGGACGATCAAAACAAAGTCAACATTAAGAAAACATCAATAATGCAAATTTCTTCACCTTTATAAATATACATTCTAAACAGTAAGGCAAATTCAATCACTGGAAATTTTTTTCTTCAGAAATCATACAAATTTTTCACATTTTTCATCAGTAAATTTAGTTGGCCCCTAGACTTCCACTCACAGTGACACCCTACCTCTGGCCGGAGTTGGCCCCTATACTTCCACTCACACCCTACCTCAGGCCGGAGTTGGCCCCTAGACTTCCACTCACACCCTACCTCAGGCCGGAGTTGGCCCCTAGACTTGGTGTGGTGATTTCCGGTTTTCTGCGGACTTTCCGAGACAGAGGGGGAGATGAGTCTTTGCTGTCAGTCGAGGGGTTCCGATTCATTTTCTTGTTCCCTGTGGGGTTCAGCTGTTTCGTTCTTTTCAACTTCTTTTCGAATTTTTCTTGAGATCTATATCAAATAGAAGACAATAACACTTCAATATACAGTAATATAATTTGCTTCACCGACAAACTCTGAGGGATGAACACGGACAAAAACACATATAAATATCATTTTGTCATTTGTTTCTTTTACAAACACACTTCTGAATTATATTTCGTTATCAATGCAAGGTTTTATTGTCGAGATCCAGGTCAAAATTTTCATTCATTCTGTCATTTTGTCTTCCCCAACACACATTACAATTACCATGCACTCATCTCTCGATGTTGAACATAATAAGTCTGATTACAGATTTTAATTTTTCTTTTCTTTCCTCGTAAACTATAGCACTATTTACCTTGACCTATTTGCAGCCTGGTCAATTTCATTATCACTCTGCGAGGCAGTTTTGGCCGTTGTTGCAAGTTTATTAGCAGCACTTGTAATAAAACTGTCTAAAGAACCTGTAAAGCTTCCACTAAACGCTTCACCACCTAGACTACCCGAGGGCAAAAACATTGGTCCCGCTTCACTGGTTAATCTTAGATCAGCACTTTGTACCGAGGACAAGCTTCCCGATGACACAGATCGATGAAGCACATGTCTGTCTTTTATGGAGGCTGGACACGCTACAATGAATTTCAAATTTCAATGCCAAGACTTTCTTGTTTACAGGCAATTTGTGTAAGCAATAATCTTAAAGGGACTGGGCCACAATTTTGGAAGAAAAAAATATTTTTCATTTTAGACTTTAAACATTAAATATAACACATTTTAATTTGAACTTTCTTAATACAAGGCTAAGAACAATGTGTAAACCAACATATCACTCTCGATGTCTTACTAGGAAATGTTCCATTCTCGGTGTCCTCTTCCTGATTGGGGGATTCTGTAGGACTGATGGTTGATGTCTCTGACATCGTTGAAGTTCCAATCCCGCTGCTGGCATTCGATAAGGGGGGCGTGGCGGGCTGCTTCTCTTTCTCAGTGCTGGGCAGGTGATAACCTAGATTATTAAAGACTTCTTTTGTTTCTGCCTTGTTTCCTCTCTACAATAACAAGCTTAAGTTAACTTTTAACAAGGACAAGCTGTTTTCAAAGAACTCCTCAATAAGCAGCTCAAGGCCAATGACTTTTTATAAGAACAAACTCATGTCAAAGAACTCCTCAATAGCCAGCTCAAGGTAAATGACTTTTTACAAGGACAAGCTTATTCAAATGATTTCTCAATAACCGGCTCAAGTAAAATAATATTTTATAAAAACATATTAACCAGCCTATTTCAAATTAGCTACATTCATTTTAAAATCATGTATGAAAGATAGATGAGCTTTCCCCAGGTATTTTCTGTGTACTAGTATCCAAACTCCACAAGACATGGATATACATCACAGCTGTATACTATAGGAGTTCATCATAGTAAATTAAACAAAACGTGGCAATTCTTTATTCTCAAAATACACTTGACACATTGATACTCAGAACTATCAGCAAAGCTAAGATTACGATTTATCTCTCTAGAGATTCACTTCTGTAGACAGTAAGCTCAATCCAAGTACTGAAAGTACTATCAGGTGAAATGACATCTGACAGGTAGACTTACCTTAACGACACGGGTCTCTGTGGAGGTAGAGCTCACTTTGATGCGAGTGTCTGTGGAGATTGGGCCAAGCTTGTCAGTCTTCTCTGGGCTAGCATTATCAGCAGGAATTGGCTTGAAGGCAGGGATCTGCTTTATGTTGGCATCCCTCTTCTACAAAAGTGGTTACAAATCTCTAATGCAGGAGAATTTTCAAGACATACAGGTAACTTTCCATAACCAGAAAAAATCCAGGAGGCTAACAATTCTGAATGAGATTTTAAATCCCACAATGAAAAAAAGTTAATTGTTTTATCATATGACAGACATTGCAGAGTGTATATATTTTCCAATCAAACTGGTAATGGTAACACAGTGATTCAAATTATCGGATAGGTTCTGAGCGCGAATTCTCCATCTTGACAAAGCTAAAGACGGTGATCAACTGGGTAATGACTGTCCATTCAATAAGCACCAAGCGTAAGAAGTCGATGCCACGGGTCTTTTTGATGCGACCTTAAAACTGAGGTTCCTGTCATGGAAGCTGTTGACATGAATCGATATAGTCATACACAGATCAAAATAAGTAGTACTCCACGTGAAGTTGGTAATCTCTCTATACAGGATCATTTTTAGAACAGAACATCAAACAAAATATGCAAACAAGCACAGTGAAAGCGAAATGTTGTCGGACCGACGGACATATCCAGTAATTTGACTCTCTGTCTGATAAACTTCGTTATATTTTCGGTCCGAATGTCTGGTGACTTTCCAGCAACGGTTTCGGAAACTACGCAGCGTTTTTCTTTTTCTTTTTCCTTATATAGGCCTAACTGGTTCCGATAAACGGCACCATTCCCAATGCCAAAACCCGTTGATTTTTCCCAATGTTGAGAATAAAAATTCCCAATTCACTTGCCGAAAAATAGACCGCTTAAAATTGTAATTTTCATAGTCTGAAATATTGTACAAGTTAACTAAAATGTTCACTTCCGGTATTAAATTGAAAGTACAGATCATGGTAGTGTGTTTTGTAGAGCTACAACGATTCCTTATGTTTCACAACAACAAATATTATCATAAAAAAGTTTGTAAAGAGATGAATACTTCTTGTTTTGTTGTCTTTTTTCTTTTCTTTTACTTGAAATCATTTGCCTATACATTGGTAGAAAATTCCCAATTTGTTCGATTTTGACGCTATTTTTCCCAATTGAATGGGTACTGGTACCAGTGGGTAGAAAAAAATCGCTGCTACGTTTCGACTTCCAGTTCCGTTTATAAAAAAAAAAGGCAACATGTTCCAATTGAAATAAAACTGTAATGCAGTCCCCATTAAACCTTTAAAACGAAAATCCAATGACCAGGAGGTTCAAAGTCTTTCATGTTTCAATATAAAAATAATACTACTTTTTTCAGTCTGGTAAAATGTGATTCGATCCGGTAATGTTCCTGTGTTTACCAGACCAAATGTCCTGTAAAACATTTCAACATTTCGCGATCACTGCAAGCAAGTTTATCTATGCAAATTATCTTGAGCAATGAAATGTCTCAGTTTTTAATCTTACCAGCTTTTTGTAGTGATGGACACAATATCCGCAATATTTAACATTGTCGCCGTAGTTCCCAGCCTCCTCACATAGAAGTCCTTGTGCCTGGGCACTGCAATAGAGTGCAATAAATGATAAACTTCCTCTTAGTGAAACAGCATCAGACAAATAAACGCAATCAACTGTAAGGCATAATATGTTGTAGAGTGTGACCGTTGAAACGAGCGAAGCCCATTAACATCTTGCAACACGACTTATAGACATTTTATCCGCCTCTTCATTTAACGTGGGAAATATAATGCAGTGGATGTAAACAGTTATATTGTGACGTCACATTAGCTGCAATGTTTTTCCTTCTTCTCTCAAACCAAGCAAAAACAAAACGTTTGAAGATATAAGAAAGCTTGTCTGGATTTTAAAAACATTTATGGTACTTTCTAAACAATTTAATTATTTTAATTACGGGTTTGTCCATGAAGTATACCGCAGTGACGGCGATATTTTTCCAGAAGCATTATGGGTAATACTCATCTTTTTTCAGCTGATGAAGAGCAAATCACGTGACTCATGTGTAATCATTGGAGCGAGCTCGTCGCTTCGCTTCATATATAAAACTGAATATCACATGCAGCGATTTTTTTCCTTATATAACTGGTACCGATAAACGGTACCATCCCCAATGTCAAAAACCGTTGATTTTTCCCAATTTGAGACTAAAAATTCCCAATTCAGTTGCCGAAAAATAGACCACTGACATCGTAATTTACTTAGTTTGAAACATTGTACAAGTTAACTAAAATGTTCACTTCTGGTATTAAATCGAAAGTACAAATCACGTATTGTAGAGCTATGACAATTCTAAAACAAGCCTACGATGATTCCTTATGTCTCACAACAGCAAATATTACCGTAAAAAAGTTTGTAAAGTGATGAATACTTCTTGTTTTGTTCTTTCTTTTCTTTTGTTTTGGTTGAAATCATTTGCCGATGTGTTGGTAGAAAATTCCCAATTTGTTCAATTTTGACGCTATTTTTCCAAATTGAATGGGTACCGGTACCAGTACCAATGAGTAGAAAAAAATCGCTGACATGAACATTCACACATTGGATAAAAAATTGGTATCAATATGTAACACAATGAATTTTTGATAAATTGATTAACTAGAAATTTCAAGTAAAGAGCCCCTTCTTTTCAGCAATGCATGGATAGATGCCATTAGGTACATCCAACTATGCGAAATTCACCGGGCATTTCTGGTAAAAAGTGGGACATTACAGTATAATTCCATTTCTGAACCAAATCCAGTAAATTATGCTACTTCTGTTTTTCAAAATAAACATTTTTGGATTGAAATTTACGCAAGGTAAATCAAGGGAAGATCTAACAATTTCAGTCAATAAAGAAATAATGGCCTGGTAAAATGACTTTATGATCTGTTAAATCTAGATTGTTTACCAGATTGAATACGCTGTAAAATCAAAAATCATTCTCATTATCTACACACCTGCAGGGGAGTTCTCAAAACAACATTCACTATGATTTTATCTAGGGTCAATTCAAAAGTGTAAAAAATGATACCGTTATTTATTGATGAAGCTCCTATAATATTCATATGATTAATAAGAATAAAGTCTGGAGTCCACACAACTTGGGAACATTTGCTTTAGAAAAGTATTTGTTTTCAATTCATTTCCTGAAATCACGATCTCATATCATGGCCCCATTCCACCCCAGGGGGTACATTAAGATTGATAATCAACCTATTCTTACACAATTTTATATCAGGGACAATGAAAACGTTTTCAGTACAATGCATTTAGACACTGGTCTAACATGTGACGTTCCAAACACTCCCAAGTTTATATACAGACACTGGTCTAACGTGTGACGTTCCAAACACTCCCAAGTTTACATACAGACACTGGTCTAATGTGTGACGTTCCAGACACTCCCAAGTTTATATACAGACACTGGTCTAACGTGTGACGTTCCAAACACTCCCAAGTTTACATACAGACACTGGTCTAATGCATGACGTTCCAAACACTCCCAAGTTTACATACAGACACTGGTCTAACGTGTGACGTTCCAAACACTCCCAAGTTTATATACAGACACTGGTCTAACGTGTGACGTTCCAAACACTCCCAAGTTTACATACAGACACTGGTCTAATGTGTGACGTTCCAAACACTCCCAAGTTTATATACAGACACTGGTCTAACGTGTGACGCTCCAAACCCTCCCAAGTTTATAGACATTTTCTACATGTGTGAGGTTTTTTTCTCTCCAGGTGTACGAATTAGGACAGATGTTAGTATGATCAACAGTAGGGCTGAAACGATACGCCCCCTTTCCGATACGCTACATATTGCAATACTTATGCCACAATTCAATACTTTCAATACGATACAATTTACAGAAGAAACCAATAACATTTAAGAAAAATTTGATTACCAAGATTCACATTCATAATTTTAAAAGCAAATTGTTTCCAAACTACCAAATAGTAAGATGCATGTTGGTTCTGTAGTTTAACCTGATGAATTGTAGTACTATTTTCGTAAGACTCAAAGTCTGAACGTTATTTGACACTACTTAGTCCCCACATGCACCATTGCAGACCGAACCTGATGTATTTTATTGAACCAGTTTGTAATAAACGTATCGAACCGAAAATCTAGGCAATGAATTGAACATTGAATCGAGAGTTTATATTGAACAGTATTGATATTTCGGTGAATCGTTTCAGCCCTAATCAACAGATATTTGTGACTGCCTGCATCAGGGTTTTATCCAGCTTCTAAATGCTACTACCCATTTCATATTTAGTGGAATTTTAGAAAATACAGTCATGAGCTTCCAGGGGAGGGAGAAGGGTGGGACATCCTCGGATTATAATACGTTAAAACAGGCAGATAGAATCGCTTGATTACTCATTAATATCTATATTGTAAGAATTCGCCAATTATAGAAAATGACTATATATAAAAATGATTTTTGTTTAAATTCTCAAATAATTTTGAACAGGAAATATTCATTTGTTTTGAAAGGGGGAAAGGTACCATTTACTGGTAGTAAAAAGAATCTAGATAAATCATATATATAAAATTCCTTCTAATTTCTAGTTAGTCATGTAAGACTTTACAATATCATAAGAGTACATTTTTTTTGGCTACTATTTGTATATATTTGTGAAGATACAGTTTCATGAAATTGTTATGAATGCTACTATATCGTTATAACCAGTTTGTATGAAATTTTGATAACGCTGTTTAAGGAAAATTGCAATTTTCTGACGGTGATATATGATTCTGATTATGTACGTCTGATGTGTGATGACCTATGTATTCTATTTGATAATTGTTAGTTTTAAAGCTAATGAATGGAAATAAA
This sequence comes from Ostrea edulis, assembly GCF_947568905.1. Classification (NCBI taxonomy): domain Eukaryota; kingdom Metazoa; phylum Mollusca; class Bivalvia; order Ostreida; family Ostreidae; genus Ostrea; species Ostrea edulis. Next base: position 38,654,991 of record NC_079173.1, read on the forward strand.
TACACATTTCAAACTTGTATCAGATAAAACTGCGAGTATCGAGTTACCTTAAATAAATAGAAAGTTCTTAGTTATGTTCTTTGTGTGCTGATTGCATAATATTTAACTAGATGTGTTTGAGAAACACTGATGCCCCTGTATCACAATAAAAACAATTACGGTTCCCAAGGAAATGTCTAATCACAAGGAATACCAATGTGAAACATGAAAGCCCAATCACTAAATGTCTTATCACAAGGAATACCAATGTGAAACATGAAAGCTCAATCACTAAATGTCTTATCACAAGGAATACCAATGTGAAACATGAAAGCCCAATCACTAAATGTCTAATCACAAGGAATACCAATGTGAAACATGAAAGCCCAATCACTAAATGTCTTATCACAAATACCAATGTCAAACATGAAAGCTCAATCACTAAATGTCTTATCACAAGGAATACCAATGTTAAACATGAAAGCCCAATCACTAAATGTCTAATCACAAGGAATACCAATGTGAAACATGAAAGCCCAATCACTAAATGTCTAATCACAAGGAATACCAATGTGAAACATGAAAGCCCAATCACTAAATGTCTTATCACAAATACCAATGTCAAACATGAAAGCTCAATCACTAAATGTCTTATCACAAGGAATACCAATGTTAAACATGAAAGCCCAATCACTAAATGTCTGATCACAAGGAATACCAATGTTAAACATGAAAGCCCAATCACTAAATGTCTTATCACAAGGAATACCAATGTAAAAACATGAAAGCTCAATCACTAAATATCTTATCACAAGGAATACCAATGTTAAACATGAAAGCCCAATCACTAAATGTCTGATCACAAGGAATACCAATGTCAAACATGAAAGCCCAATCACTAAATGTCTTATCACAAGGAATACCAATGTAAAAACATGAAAGCTCAATCACTAAATGTCTAATCACAAGGAATACCAATGTGAAACATGAAAGCCCAATCACTAAATGTCTTATCACAAGGAATACCAATGTGAAACATGAAAGCCCAATCACTAAATGTCTTATCACAAGGAATACCAATGTTAAACATGAAAGCCCAATCACTAAATGTCTAATCACAAGGAATACCAATGTGAAACATGAAAGCCCAATCACTAAATGTCTTATCACAAGGAATACCAATGTGAAACATGAAAGCCCAATCACTAAATGTCTGATCACAAATACCAATGTGAAACATGAAAGCTCAATCACTAAATGTCTTATCACAAGGAATAGCAATGTTAAACATGAAAGCTCAATCACTAAATGTCTTATCACAAATACCAATGTCAAACATGAAAGCTCAACCACTAAATGTCTTATCACAAGGAATAACAATGTTAAGCATGAAAGCTCAATCACTAAATGTCTTATCACAAGGAATAACAATGTTAAGCATGAAAGCTCAATCACTAAACATTCAAAACTTATGGTCTAAGTTAAAGTTTTACATAATTCGGTCAAACACCAAGGTGAAGGTCACAAGTAGGGCTGAAATGATTCACTGAAATATTGGTATTGTTGAATATCAACGTTTGATTCATTGCCTCAATTTTCCGTTTGATATGTTTAATACAAACAGCTTCAGTAAAACACTTCAGACTCGGCCTGTACTTATTATTATAACCTGCATGAGGGCAAAAGTAGCATCGAATAAAGTTCAGAATGTTGTTTGCCCTAACGCTGGTGAAAATAATAATGAACTTCATTAGTTTAAACTACAGAGCCAACAGGTATCTTGGCATTTGGCAACATTTTGCTTTTAAAATCAAGATTTTGATTTTAGGTAAATTAATTTTTTTTATGTTATTATAAGTTTCTTCTGTAAATCGTATCATATTGAAAATATTAAATTGTGGCATAAGTATTGCAATTTGAATCCTATCGTGAAGGGGGCATATCTTTTCTGCCCTATGGTCACAAGGTCAAAATTTGGAAAAAAAAAGTAAAGCACATGTGAATTATGAAAGCTCTATCACTAACCATTCAAAAGTTAGGACCTAGGTCAAAGTTTTAAATATTTAAGACAAGACTTCCAGACTATGTTTATAGATTCGTTGTGTTTTAAATACTTAAGACAAGACTTTCAGACTTTGCTTATAGATTCGTTGAGTTTTAAATACTTAAGACAAGACTTTCAGACTTTGCTTATAGATTCGTTGAGTTTTAAATACTTAAGACAAGACTTTCAGACTTTGCTTATAGATTCGTTGAGTTTTAAATACTTAAGACAAGACTTTCAGACTTTGCTTATAGATTCGTTGAGTTTTAAATACTTAAGACAAGACTTTCAGACTTTGCTTATAGATTCGTTGTGTTTTAAATACTTAAGACAAGACTTTCAGACTTTGCTTATAGATTCGTTGTGTTTTAAATACTTAAGACAAGACTTTCAGACTTTGCTTATAGATTCGTTGTGTTTTAAATACTTAAGACAAGACTTTCAGACTTTGCTTATAGATTCGTTGAGTTTTAAATACTTAAGACAAGACTTTCAGACTTTGCTTATAGATTCGTTGAGTTTTAAATACTTAAGACAAGACTTTCAGACTTTGCTTATAGATTCGTTGTGTTTTAAATACTTAAGACAAGACTTTCAGACTTTGCTTATAGATTCGTTGTGTTTTAAATACTTAAGACAAGACTTTCAGACTTTGCTTATAGATTCGTTGTGTTTTAAATACTTAAGACAAGACTTTCAGACTTTGCTTATAGATTCGTTGAGTTTTAAATACTTAAGACAAGACTTTCAGACTTTGCTTATAGATTCGTTGAGTTTTAAATACTTAAGACAAGACTTTCAGACTTTGCTTATAGATTCGTTGTGTTTTAAATACTTAAGACAAGACTTTCAGACTTTGCTTATAGATTCGTTGTGTTTTAAATACTTAAGACAAGACTTTCAGACTTTGCTTATAGATTCGTTGTGTTTTAAATACTTAAGACAAGACTTTCAGACTTTGCTTATAGATTCTTTGTGTTTTAAATACTTAAGACAAGACTTTCAGACTTTGCTTATAGATTCGTTGTGTTTTAAATACTTAAGACAAGACTTTCAGACTTTGCTTATAGATTCGTTGTGTTTTAAATACTTAAGACAAGACTTTCAGACTTTGCTTATAGATTCGTTGTGTTTTAAATACTTAAGACAAGACTTTCAGACTTTGTTTATAGATTCGTTGAGTTTTAAATACTTAAGACAAGACTTTCAGACTTTGTTTATAGATTCTTTGTGTTTTAAATACTTAAGACAAGACTTTCAGACTTTGTTTATAGATTCTTTGTGTTTTAAATACTTAAGACAAGACTTTCAGACTTTGTTTATAGATTCTTTGTGTTTTAAATACTTAAGACAAGACTTTCAGACTTTGCTTATAGATTCGTTGTGTTTTAAATACTTAAGACAAGACTTTCAGACTTTGCTTATAGATTCGTTGTGTTTTAAATACTTAAGACAAGACTTTCAGACTTTGTTTATAGATTCTTTGTGTTTTAAATACTTAAGACAAGACTTTCAGACTTTGCTTATAGATTCTTTGTGTTTTAAATACTTAAGACAAGACTTTCAGACTTTGCTTATAGATTCTTTGTGTTTTAAATACTTAAGACAAGACTTTCAGACTTTGTTTATAGATTCGTTGTGTTTTAAATACTTAAGACAAGACTTTCAGACTTTGCTTATAGATTCGTTGAGTTTTAAATACTTAAGACAAGACTTTCAGACTTTGCTTATAGATTCGTTGAGTTTTAAATACTTAAGACAAGACTTTCAGACTTTGCTTATAGATTCGTTGAGTTTTAAATACTTAAGACAAGACTTTCAGACTTTGCTTATAGATTCGTTGAGTTTTAAATACTTAAGACAAGACTTTCAGACTTTGCTTATAGATTCGTTGAGTTTTAAATACTTAAGACAAGACTTTCAGACTTTGCTTATAGATTCGTTGAGTTTTAAATACTTAAGACAAGACTTTCAGACTTTGTTTATAGATTCTTTGTGTTTTAAATACTTAAGACAAGACTTTCAGACTTTGTTTATAGATTCTTTGCTTATAGACCTTACTAGACCTTGTGACATTGGAGGCTGACTTACTTTTAAAAATATTATGACCTTTCAATATCTCCTAAACTGTTTAAGTAGGTACTCTACATCGTCATAATGGCTGACTTCCTTTTAAAACATGGATGAAAATATAAATATCAGCCATACTTATCTATTAATTTCAATAGTCATCACATAGATAAGTAGCTCAGTGGGTTAGTAATCGACTCCTCCACTGTAGATCGCGTGTTCGAGACCAGCAGGAGTTTTTAATTTTTTTTCACATTAAGGTAGACCTTTCATATTTTCTATATAAATTTCTTAAGACAATACCTTTCATTTCATATCATGATCTGTGACCTTAAGCTTCTATAAAACAGCCAGGCTATTTTACCTTTATCGGTGTTGAGGCATCCCCATATCAGAATTCATGTTCAGCTATGTCATGACCCTTTGGGGCTAGATTGGGGCCATGATATGGTGTCAAAGTTGTTCATGGGAATAAAGATTGAAAAAAAAATCTTTCAAAAATTACAACAGCTGAACAACAGCAAAGCCAAGGTGACTCAGATGAATAATGTGACCCATAGACCTTTTTTTCATAATGCAGGGGCAGAGGTGGGGGGGTGGGTGATTTAGAAACAAAAGTTGGTCAAATAAAATAAAATACCAAGTGACATGGAAGTTCATTTTGCAGCCATTTCTATTACACTGCATGCAGGCCCCCGAGTTAGACTTCTCTTGTCGTCCATTCTCCTCACAGATATAACACACCTGTAAATAGCATATATAACACACCTGTAAATAGCATATATATAACACACCTGTAAATAGCATATATAACACACCTGTAAATAGCACAGATATAACACACCTGTAAATAGCATATATAACACACCTGTAAATACCACAGATATAACAACTGACAGAGAGATAATTAAGATAATTAGAATTACTGGTTGACAGGCTTTTTAGAGTCTAAAATATTTTAGACAACTAAGTTTTTCATTCGGACAAGGAAAACTTTGAGTTCACTTGCCCTGAGATGAAAAGTTAATGTCTATCCCTGAAAGCATACATAACACACCTGTAAATACCACAGATATATTATAGTTGTAAATACCAGATATATCAAAATTATCATGTTATATTATTATATGAATAATGTAAACGTACAAAGGCAGAGTCACTCAAGAAAATCTCCAAATTTTTAATTCGGAGCTAACAGTCCTTTGATGGAGAAATTCATTAAAGTTAAAATTCATTATCATAATCAGTTTGTAATCAGGGGTTGTAAACATGGTAAACCTACAAATTCATGATAAAATAATAATCAGTTTAGCAAAAATGTAAACATTTCCACATGTAGCTATGTTCTTAAAGGGAAGGGCAACCCTAACCACATATTTGCTTTTATGAATAAAGTATCACTTACTGATATCGTAATTGACAGTCTTTAACAACAACAAGAGGCCCAGGGGCCTTATAGGTCACCTGAATATCATGTAACAACCTTCCAATGTTTGAATTAGGTTTGTGTTTATATATAAGAATTTTACTTTTGGATGGAAGAAACATTGAATAGCTATGTGGTCATGAAGTACATGTGTCATTTTTATGTTCAATCAATAATCCTTTTTAAAAAACCTAGGTCTGAGACATCATAAAGAAAAGGGTCATTTACTCCTTAGATAAAACCAATATAATCAGATTTTCAAAGAATTTCTACATTTTCACTATATGACCAATAGAGCCCTACCCTAACACAAGAACCCCTGCCCCAGGGGCCATGAATTTCACAATTTTGGTAGAGGGCTCAACGCTCACTATAACTATGCCCACAATTTGGCTTCTTGATGTCCAGGAGTAAAGAAGAAGATTTTTTAAAATTACACTCATTTTGATGATTTTTGCCCCCACCCCTCAGGCCCCAGGGGGGCAGGGACCACGTATTTCACAAATTTTGTTCCCCTCCATCCACAGATGCTATATGTCAAAATTGGTTGAAATTGGTTCAGGGGTTCCAGAGAAGAAGCTAAAAATGTTCAAATGTTAACGCACGACGACAGACAAAAACAGATAGCAATAGGTCACCTGAATGATTCAGGTGACCTAAAAATCCTTGCTTAACAATTAAATCAATATTAATCTATCATGTATTTAAAATTACCCGCCGCTAAGAGAGTGGCCATTGAAGTTTAATTTATGACGTCACACCGATCTGAGTTCTAATGAAGTTCAATTTCCGGTTAAGATTTTACCACTTTACGAGACATTCCTGGGGGTATCAAACCTTACAAAACGTAAACCAGAAGAAGTTGAACAATGCAAGGGTTACTTCAAACGAAAAAATAGCGTCTATTTTTACCGAAGTGGAGAGAAGGGGAGAATATGGCTCGATGATGATGTAAAGGGTACAAAACATGACACGAGAGGTCCAGTCGTTATAACAGCTGGCCCGAGTTATAACATGACACAAGAGGTCCAGTCATTATAACAGCTGACCCGAGTTATAAACTTGACACGAGAGGTCCAGTCATTATAACAGCTGGCCTGAGTTATAACATGACACGAGAGGTCCAGTCATTATAACAGCTGGCCCGAGTTATAAACTTGACGGCACTGTAAAGCTGAGAAATTGAAGCGTGTGTTGAAGTCAGCCGCCGTGAATATCATAAATCCATGAACTCTAATATTTTTGCTAGGTTAACAAACTGAGAGTGGACATGAGAGAGAGAGAGAGAGAGAGAGAGAGAGAGAGAGAGAGAGAGAGAGAGAGAGAGAGTGTGTTTGAAACAATTACAGAAATGGAAACAGAATTTGAATATTGTTATTTTAATTTTTCTTAAATAAATTGCAATTTGATTGACCTGATGTTTCTTTTTCTTAAAAAAAAACCTGTTCTTCCATATTATATGTGTGGGTTACTAAAATTTCATGTGGCTAAATTGATTTTTTATTTAGGGACCCACTTGGCCTTTAAGGTATTTAGTCGAAGTTGGAACCCTGGTTGATAGGCGCATTATATTTTAAAAATTTTCTGACAACTAAGTCTTTCATTCAGACAAGTGAAAGTTGGAGTTTACATCCCTGAAAGGAAAGTTAAATGTCTATTCCTGTTACATTACAAATGATACATTGGGTGGGGCATCTCATTACCATGATTACTATACAAAACAGTCTTAAAAATAAGATTTTTTAAAAAAACTTATACTTTAATGTATTCCTTTCTAATAAACTTTTTTCCTGTCATTTTACTATTTTCCACATGTTTTCTATTGCAAACTTCTTTCACTTCTACATACAATTCTCAAATTACCTTATTAAATCTCTCCGGTGGTACATTTTTCAGTACAATAGGTTCCATTGTTTGAACATTCGCAAACCAGGCCTCAGGAATAAAGAGCGCACAAACCACGTGACACCATGCAACTGAAATCAAACAACATGATGTAAATAACAACGATCAACTAACTTGTCTCTTTCATGTGTGTAAATAACCACCAATCACTGAGAAATGAGCATATCACCACCAATCAATGGCTTGCATTTTTTATGTGTGTAAATAATAACCAATCAATGACTTGCATTCTTTATGTGCATAAATAATAACCAATCAATGACTTGCATTCTTTATGTGTATAAATAATAACCAATCAATGACTTGCATTCTTTATGTGTATAAATAATAACCAATCAATGATTTGCATTCTTCATGTGTGTCTTGTGTGTAAATAACCATGCAATCAATCACATTTTTCATAGTGTGAAATAATAACCAATCACTGACTTACATTCTTCATGTGTAAAATAACAACCAATCACTGACTTGCATTCTTCATGAGTGAAATAACAACCAATCACTGACAGGTGTGTAAATGACAGCCAATCACTCACTTGCATTCTTTAGATGATCTTACTCATCATACATCCTTCATTCAGTAACATACACAAATGAAAAATTACTCAGCTTATAGACCTCATGGAATATTCTTAATATCATATAAAATTTGAACACACATTTTCACACCTAATTGACTCACGCTAAACACACAAGTCGGATTGGTACACTGTGAACTAATCACTAATACTTCGTGGTATTATCTCGGTTCACTAGAGCGTAACGTTTTACCGCTATTTCTCCTACTTCGACTTTTAATTAATACACAATATCAGGGCTTCTAAGTAAAATTATGATTTTTACTTGGACTCTGTGAAACGTTCACGGGACTCACCATATCAGATAAATTTGCATCCAAATATGAATTTTCTGCATCTAGGACGCAGATTCTTGCGTTAGTGACAACCTGGTGGAGTGCCTCCAATTAAGATTAATCCTGGCAATCGTAAATTATAGATGCAGTTAATATTTGAATTGCTACCGCCATTACTGTAGTTGTATTTAATTTCGCTTAGCTCACTAACCTAGTTCGTTGAGAATTTTAATCTCTTCATTATGTTTGATTATTTTTACAACACAGACCATTAATATATTCTTTTTAAATCGGTATGGATTGGATGTTTAAAAACATTAATCTATAAAATAAAGAAAGCAATTTAGTGCACAAGAGACAATCATCAATGTACACTCAATGGCTTTTTGAGGGCGAATCGTCTTTTCAGGTGAATCGTTTTAGAACGAAACGTCTTAGGGCAAATTGTCTTCTGGGCCAAATCATCTCAGCATGAAACGTCCCGCATTCCTCCAAAAATACATTTGCTCACGAGTTGAAGCCCTCATCTTTGCTCTAGTTCTTGTAATTTGGTCTCAAATATAAAACAACCCTTGCATCATAATGATATTGTAGTATTAGGTAAATTTTCTGGTAGGAAAAAAACGTTAGGGGTCAGTCTAGACTTTATCCTTCTGTTATGTCCCAAGATTAGCTTACCTCCGGTGTCTGTCCGTTTTAATGCTCCATCCTTCTGAGGACACAGCTCACATTTCTGCAGGGGAAAACATCAGCATCAGTTTGTGTAAAAATTTCTAGTTATTAAAGTTCACTTCATTTCTACCGGGAGAAAATTCAGCATCAGTTTCAAACTGAGTTCGTATAAACAGTGTGCGAAATTAACCATGGACCGATAGACAATGTCTATAGAAAATCAAATCGGTCTATAACGATCGAAATAGCTATAGACCGACTTGTCTATAGGAATTATGCTTTAAAAAATGGTTTCCTGCCGCTTATTTTAAACATATATGAGAAGCAGGACCAGTTTATAGATATTACGCTAAACGAAACGTAGTAGAAGTGACTCAGATGAGGAATCGGACTGAAACTGAGCTGAAACAAAATGAAAAATAAAACGGAATTCTAATTGAAAAGCTTGTGCATGAAATTGAAAAAGAATATAATTAAACTATCATGAGCGAATTACCAAAATCAAATTTGTGTCTATTTTTTATTTTTTAATAACAATGAATATTGCATGTTAAATTTTGGTCTATAGGAATTTGTTGTGGTCTATAGGAAATGAAATGACTATGGACCGAAAGTCTATAGGACTTTAAAGTTAGTTTCGCACACTGTATAAAAATTTCTAGTTTTGCAGTACTTAATATATTAAACATCACTTCCTTTCTCAGATTTCTGCAGGGAAAAAATCAGTATCACTTTTTGTATACATTTCTAGTTTTGCAGTAATATATTAAATTTCACTTCACAACTCCATGGATTCTATAGTATAGATTTACACGTGCGCATCAATTTCAAAATGCTTTAGTCTAAGTTTTTAAACACTTCACCGCATCCCCATCACTATCTTACTAATTCCTGATCGCTGTAACCTGACAAACTCTCGGTAAACGGGATCAAAAAGAGGTAAAATCGCCAAATAATGTCACTATGTAAAAACTCCCTAGTTCTCGCTCTTTGATGTTTACAGAGAACGTGCATCCGGTGAATTTCAAAATGGCCGCGAAACTTACAACTCTGGCTGTCCTCTCCTGAGATTCGCACTTTCTGCAAAACCAAGGTCCCTTGGGTACATGCACAATACCATAACACGCTGTAAACACATAAATATCAACATTTTGAATTTCATTATAACTGACATGACAGATGATCGCGACTGGAATGTTAATTTCCGATTTCTTAATGTATCCCCGGGATCCCCATACCTTGATGAACAGCTACGTTACATCCCTGGCCGTCACAGTAAACAAGGGGATTCTCTGCCCAACCTCTCTCGTCTGAACAAACACAGCAACCCCCGACCATCTCCTTCATCGTGGACAAATTCAAGGAATTACCCTTGAAATCGAAGGATAATCATTGTTTTGTAGACATTATTACATTTCCTTATGTTCCGGAACAAAGGTCACGACGCATGCGGAATCATATTTTGACAGAGAATTCTACAATTCGACCTACCAGTAAATGAGACCATGAGATCTTTCATTCCAAATATTGGTTTTAAGGTCGGCCTGCCTAATTGAAGACCTACAGGTAATACACGTATCAACACTTCGCGAAAGTTACGTCCCTTGTCCGCCATCTTCCGGATAAAAATCGTATTTCCCTACGTTGGCCTTTGTAATTTTCCTATCTGTAGCTTTGACATCTGTTATTTTTCCATCAATTGCAGTCAACTACAATATGCCCCAGATTGGGGCAACCCATTAACTTGTATGAAAACTTGGTAATTGGCTAAAATTCAAAGTAATAACATCTTACATTTGGTAAGGTAAAGAAGGAAAACTGGGTTTTTCACCGATTGACCTTTGGCTGACCCCGCAAAGGGACGTAACTTGCGGCGAAGTGTTGATACGTGTATTGAAGACCTGTGGAAGACTTACAAAAATATAGAAACTGTAAAGATGGGTTTATCATGAAATACAATAAAGAATTAAATCTAATCATTAAAGGCGTAAAATACAATGTCCATATACTTCCATAAAAATCGCTGTATCCATGTTTTATTTTCCTTTATTATTCTGCAAACTCCATATTTAGTGTCAAGTTCCGGGACTTCTTAATTTATACTGCAAATAATGTTATTGGAGTTGTACATAGCGTAACGGAATATAGTGAGCTGACCGAAGCTTGATCATTCATTTGAAACGCTTTCAATTCTACTTTTATCAATATGTATATGGATTTACACTGTATATGGTTCTAGGGATATTTTTATTACATAATATGTTGTACGGTGTGACCGTTGAGACGAACGAAGCCCATTAACATCTTGCAACACGACTTTTATCCGCCTCTTCATTTAACGCGAGAAATATAACGCGCTTGGTGTAAACAGTTACAAATTGTGACGTCATATTAGCTGCAATTTTTTTTTCTTCTCTCAAACCAAGCAAAAACAAAACGTTTAAAGCTATGAGAAAGCTTGTCTGGAATTTAAAAACGTTAACTGTACTTTCTAAACAATCTAATTATTTTAATTACGGGATTGTCAATGAAGTATACCGCAGTGACGGCGACATTTTTCCGGAGGCATTATGGGTAGTCCCAATCATTTTTTCAGCTGATGAAGAGCAGACCACGTGACTCAATGCGCAATCATTGGAGCGAGCTCGTCGCGTGGATTCGCGATGCGAGATTCGCTCGCTAATATGTTGTACGGCGTGACCATTGAGACGAGCGAAGCCCATTAACATCTTGCAACACGACTTTTATCCGTTAACACGGGAAATAATATGATTACGGTGTGACCGTTGGGGCGAGCGCAGCATATCTGAATACATTTTCAAAAAAATTATATTGAAAACAAGGAAAACTTATTAGGATTACTGTCTTGCTCTTCTCGCCAATGTAGGAACCAGTTTAGCGGGAAATGCAACGAGCGTGTTGTGACGTAGCTTGGTAGTTGTGACGTGACTGTTTACATTTCTTTAGACGATATTTTAAAAAGAAAGGGGGAAGAATATGATTGTCATCCTTTCCTTTCAAATAAGAAAGGTTTGTAATACTTCAAAAAAAAAATTATTATTATTTTACGAATCGGACCATCCGCCATTTTGTACGAGGGACTTCTGGGATTGGCGTCAAAAAAAATTCTTGTTAGAGGTTGAGATTTAGCTCGGATTATTTCCCGCGCTCTAGTCATTAGAGCTCGCAGTACGAGCCAGCGCTCCGCGCTGGCTCGCTGCGCTCGCTATAACGCGCTTGATGTAAACAGTCACAAATTGTGACGTCATATTACCTGCATTTTTTTTTTCTTCTTCTCTTGAACCAAGCAAAAACAAAATGTTTGAAGCTATGAGAAAGCTTCTCTGGAATTTAAAAACGTTTATGGTACTTCCTAAACAATTTAATTATTTTAATTACGGGTTTGTCAATGAAGTGTACCGCAGTGACGGCGACATTTTTTCGGTAGCATTATGGGTGATACCCATCTTTTTTTCAACTGATGAAGAGCAAATCACGTGACTCATGTGTAATCATTGGATCGAGCTCGTCGCGACGCGAGCTTCGCTCGCTAATATGATTACGATGTGACCGTTGGGGCGAGCGCAGCATATCTGAATACATTTTCAAAAAAATTATATTGAAAACAAGGAAAACTGATCTGGTTCACTGTCAATACGTAGGATTACTGTCTTGCTCTTCTCGCCAATGTAGGAACCAGTTTAGCGGGAAATGCAACGAGCGTGTTGTGACGTAGCTTGGTAGTTGTGATGTGACTGTTTACATTTCTTTAGACAATATTTTAAAAAGAAAGGGGGAAAAATATGATTGTCATCCTTTCCTTTCAAATAAGAAAGGTTTGGAATACTTCAAAGATTTTTTTCATTATTATTTTACGAATCGAACCATCCGCCATTTTGTACGAGGGACTTCTGGGATTGGCGTCAAAAAATTCTTGTTAGAGGTTGAGATTTAGCTCGGATTATTTCCCGCGCTCTAGTCATTAGAGCTCGCAGTACGAGTCAGCGCTCCGCGCTGGCTCGCTGCGCTCGCTATTAATTACTCTGTTTACCAAGATAGAGGGCGGCTCACAGCGGTTGTGACAGGTCAACAGGGAATGCTTACTCCTTCTGGGTGCTTGATCAGGATTATGTGTGCCTCTTCTTTTAATGTTGCATTTTTACAGGAGTTATAAAATGTGAGACAGACACAGAGTGGGGGTACAGTGTGAGACAGAGACAGAGTGGGGGTACACACGGGCACTGGAAGTTAATGTAAATATATAGTATGTGCATGTATAAAAAAGGAAGGGTAGGACACTTTTTTTTTAGGCAAATTCGGGTTTGGGTTATTGTGGGCGTTTCTCAAACGGCCTGACGCTATGAAACGTTCACATATACCTTACTTTCAATATATGTACGGTTTCTTTCCGTTCCAATGCCGTTCATTCGAAGAAAAAGATGTTTTTACACCTCCAAGTGCCTAAGAATTTCGCTAGACTGTCTTACTTCCGGTTTAATCGCACTGAATCGAAAGGTAAGTTGTGATTGGTCAATGTGATAAACATTTATAAGTTTATGTCATATTCTTATTGGTTGTGAAATAATGATAAGAATATTTGAACTATAAAAACAAACATGGCTCATGTACTTAACCACTACTCTCTAACACCATCATGAAGTAATAATCCTGAGAATTATTTTCTCTACATATGTATTTATGGATTAGATAACGTGTGTCAATTCAGACTTCAATTTTATTATTGACCTATCAGAACTTACCTTTCGATTCAGTGCGATTAAACCGGAAGTGAGACAGTCTAGCGAAATTCTTAGGCACTTGGAGGTGTAAAAACATCTTTTTCTTCGAATGAACGGCATTGGAACGGAAAGAAACCGTACATATATTGAAAGTAAGGTATATGTGAACGATTCATCGCGTCAGGCCGTTTGAGAAACGCCCACAATAACCCAAACCCGAATTTGCCTAAAAAAAAGTGTCCTACCCTTCCTTTTTTATACATGTACATACTATATATTTACATTAACTTCCAGTGTCCGTGGGTGTACAGAGTGAGATAGACACAGAGTGGAGGTACAGTGTGAGACAGAGAGTTGGGGTACAGTGTGAGACAGACACAGAGTGGGGGTACAGTGTGAGACAGACACAGAGTGGGGGTACAGTGTGAGACAGACACAGAGTGGGGGTACAGTGTGAGACAGACACAGAGTGGGAGTACAGAGTATGAGACAGACACAGAGTGGGGGTACAGTGTGAGACAGACACAGAGTGGGGTACAGTGTGAGACAGACAGAGAGTGGGGGTACAGTGTGAGATAGACACAGAGTGGGAGTACAGTATGAGACAGAGAGTTGGGGTACAATTTGAGACAGACACAGAGTGGGGGTACAGAGTGAGATAGACACAGAGTGGGGGTACAGTGTGAGACAGAGAGTGGGGGTACAGTGTGAGACAGAGAGTGAGGGTACAGTGTGAGACAGACACAGAGTGAGGTTGCAGTGTGAGACAGACACAGAGTGGGGATACAGTGTGAGACAGAGACAGAGTGGGGGTACAGTGTGAGATAGACACAGAGTGGGGGTACAGTGTGAGACAGACACGGAGTGGGGGTACAGTGTGAGACAGACACGGAGTGGGGGTACAGTGTGAGACAGACACAGAGTGAGGTTGCAGTGTGAGACAGACACAGAGTGGGGATACAGTGTGAGACAGAGACAGAGTGGGGGTACAGTGTGAGACAGACACAGAGTGGGAGTACAGTGTGAGACAGACACAGAGTGGGAGTTCAGTGTGAGACAGACAGAGAATGGGGGTACAGTGTGAGACAGACACAGAGTGGGAGTACAGTGTGAGATACAGACAGAGTGGGGGTACAGTATGAGACAGACAGAGAGTGGGGGTACAGTGTGAGACAGACAGAGAATGGGAGTACAGTGTGAGACACAGACAGAGTGGGGGTACAGTGTGAGACAGACACAGAGTGGGAGTACAGTGTGAGACAGACAGAGAGTGGGGGTACACTGTGAGACACAGAGTGGGGGTACAGTGTGAGACAGACACAGTGTGGGGATACAGTGTGAGACACAGACAGAGTGGGGGTACAGTGTGAGACAGACAGAGAGTGGGGGTACAGTGTGAGACAGACAGAGAGTGGGGGTACAGTGTGAGACACAGACAGACTGGGGGTACAGTGTGAGACAGAGAGTGGGGGTACAGTGCGAGACAGACACAGAGTGGTGGTACAGTGTGAGACAGAGAGTGGGGGTACAGTGTGAGACAGAGAGTGGGGGTACAGTGTGAGACAGAGAGTGGGGGTACAGTGTGAGACAGACACAGAGTGGGGGTACAGTGTGAGACACAGACAGAGTGGTGGTACAGTGTGAGACAGAGAGTGGGGGTACAGTGTGAGACAGACACAGAGTGGTGGTACAGTGTGAGACAGACACAGAGTGGGGGTACAGTGTGAGACAGACACAGAGTGGGAGTACAGAGTATGAGACAGACACAGAGTGGGGGTACAGTGTGAGACAGACACAGAGTGGGAGTACAGAGTATGAGACAGACACAGAGTGGGGGTACAGTGTGAGACAGACACAGAGTGGGGTACAGTGTGAGACAGACAGAGAGTGGGGGTACAGTGTGAGATAGACACAGAGTGGGAGTACAGTGTGAGACAGAGAGTTGGGGTACAGTGTGAGACAGACACAGAGTGGGGGTACAGAGTGAGATAGACACAGAGTGGGGGTACAGTGTGAGACAGAGAGTGGGGGTACAGTATGAGACAGAGAGTGAGGGTACAGTGTGAGACAGACACAGAGTGAGGTTGCAGTGTGAGACAGACACAGAGTGGGGATACAGTGTGAGACAGAGACAGAGTGGGGGTACAGTGTGAGATAGACACAGAGTGGGGGTACAGTGTGAGACAGACACGGAGTGGGGGTACAGTGTGAGACAGACACGGAGTGGGGGTACAGTGTGAGACATACACAGAGTGAGGTTGCAGTGTGAGACAGACACAGAGTGGGGATACAGTGTGAGACAGAGACAGAGTGGGGGTACAGTGTGAGACAGACACAGAGTGGGAGTACAGTGTGAGACAGACAGAGAGTGGGGGTACACTGTGAGACACAGAGTGGGGGTACAGTGTGAGACAGACACAGTGTGGGGATACAGTGTGAGACACAGACAGAGTGGGGGTACAGTGTGAGACAGACAGAGAGTGGGGGTACAGTGTGAGACAGACAGAGTGGGGGTACAGTGTGAGACACAGACAGACTGGGGGTACAGTGTGAGACAGAGAGTGGGGGTACAGTGCGAGACAGACACAGAGTGGTGGTACAGTGTGAGACAGAGAGTGGGGGTACAGTGTGAGACAGAGAGTGGGGGTACAGTGTGAGACAGAGAGTGGGGGTACAGTGTGAGACAGACACAGAGTGGGGGTACAGTGTGAGACACAGACAGAGTGGGGGTACAGTGTGAGACAGAGAGTGGGGGTACAGTGTGAGACAGACACAGAGTGGTGGTACAGTGTGAGACAGACAGAGAGTGAGGGTACAGTGTGAGACAGACACAGAGTGGGATTACAGTGTGAGACAGACACAGAGTGGGGATACAGTGTGAGACAGACACAGAGTGGGGGTACAGTGTGAGACAGACACAGAGTGGGGGTACAGTGTGAGACAGACACAGTGTGGGGATACAGTGTGAGACAGACACAGAGTGGGGGTACGGTGTGAGACAGACACAGAGTGGGGGTACAGTGTGAGACAGAGAGTGGGGGTACAGTGTGAGACAGACACAGAGTGGGGGTACAGTGTGAGACAGACACAGAGTGGGGGTACAGTGTGAGACAGAGAGTGAGGTTGCAGTGTGAGACAGACACAGAGTGGGGGTACAGTGTGAGACAGAGAGAGGGAGTACAGTGTGAGACAGACACAGAGTGGGAGTACAGTGTGAGACAGAGAATGGGGGTACAGTGTGAGACAGACACAGAGTGGGGGTACAGTGTGAGACAGACACAGAGTGAGGGTACAGTGTGAGACAGACACAGAGTGGGGGTACAGTGTGAGACAGAGAGTGGGGGTACAGTGTGAGATAGACACAGAGTGGGGGTACAGTGTGAGACAGACACAGAGTGAGGGTACAGTGTGAGACAGACACAGAGTGGGGGTACAGTGTGAGACAGACACAGAGTGGGGGTACAGTGTGAGACAGACACAGAGTGGGGGTACAGTGTGAGACAGACACAGAGTGGGAGTACAGTGTGAGACAGAGAGAGGGAGTACAGTGTGAGACAGACACAGAGTGGGGGTACAGTGTGAGACAGACACAGAGTGGGGGTACAGTGTGAGACAGACACAGAGTGGGGGTACAGTGTGAGACAGACACACAGTGGGAGTACAGTGTGAGACAGAGAGAGGGAGTACAGTGTGACACAGACAGAGTGGGGATACAGTGTGAGACAGACACAGAGTAGGGGTACAGTGTGAGACAGACACAGAGTGAGGGTACAGTGTGAGACAGACAGAGAGTGGGGGTACAGTGTGAGACAGACACAGAGTGGGGGTACAGTGTGAGACAGACACAGAGTGGGGGTACAGTGTGAGACAGACACAGAGTGGGGGTACAGTGTGAGACAGAGAGTTGGGATACAGTGTGTGACAGAGAGAGGGAGTACAGTGTGAGACAGACACAGAGCGGGGGTACAGTGTGAGACAGACACAGAGTGGGGATACAGTGTGAGACAGACACAGAGTGGGGGTACAGTGTGAGACAGAGAGTTGGGATACAGTGTGAGACAGAGAGAGGGAGTACAGTGTGAGACAGACACAGAGTGGGGGTACAGTGTGAGACAGACACAGAGTGGGGATACAGTGTGAGACAGACACAGAGTGGGGGTACAGTGTGAGACAGACACAGAGTGGGGATACAGTGTGAGACAGACAGAGAGTGGGGGTACAGTGTGAGACAGACACAGAGTGGGGGTACAGTGTGAGACAGACACAGAGTGCGGGTACAGTGTGAGACCGACACAGAGTGGGGGTACAGTGTGAGACCGACACAGAGTGGGGGTACAGTGTGAGACCGACACAGAGTGGGGGTACAGTGTGAGACAGACACAGACTGGGTGTACAGTGTGAGATAGACACAGAGTGGGGATACAGTGTGAGATAGACACAGAGTGGGGGTACAGTGTGAGATAGACACAGAGTGGGGGTACAGTGTGAGACAGAGAGAGGGAGTACAGTGTGAGACAGACACAGAGTGGGGGTGCAGTGTGAGACAGACACAGAGTGGGGGTACAGTGTGAGACAGACACAGAGTGGGGGTACAGTGTGAGACAGAAAGAGGGAGTACAGTGTGACACAGACAGAGTGGGGATACAGTGTGAGACAGACACAGAGTAGGGGTACAGTGTGAGACAGACACAGAGTGAGGGTACAGTGTGAGACAGACAGAGAGTGGGGGTACAGTGTGAGACAGACACAGAGTGGGGGTACAGTGTGAGACAGACACAGAGTGGGGGTACAGTGTGAGACAGACACAGAGTGGGGGTACAGTGTGAGACAGACACAGAGTGGGGGTACAGTGTGAGACAGACACAGAGTGGGGGTACAGTGTGAGACAGAGAGTGGGGATACAGTGTGAGACAGAGAGAGGGAGTACAGTGTGAGACAGACACAGAGTGGGGGTACAGTGTGAGACAGACACAAAGTGGGGATACAGTGTGAGACAGACACAGAGTGGGGGTACAGTGTGAGACCGACACAGAGTGGGGATACAGTGTGAGACAGACAGAGAGTGGGGGTACAGTGTGAGACAGACACAGAGTGGGGGTACAGTGTGAGACAGACACAGAGTGCGGGTACAGTGTGAGACCGACACAGAGTGGGGGTACAGTGTGAGACCGACACAGAGTGGGGGTACAGTGTGAGACCGACACAGAGTGGGGGTACAGTGTGAGACAGACACAGACTGGGTGTACAGTGTGAGATAGACACAGAGTGGGGATACAGTGTGAGATAGACACAGAGTGGGGGTACAGTGTGAGATAGACACAGAGTGGGGGTACAGTGTGAGACAGAGAAAGGGAGTACAGTGTGAGACAGACACAGAGTGGGGGTGCAGTGTGAGACAGACACAGAGTGGGGGTACAGTGTGAGACAGACACAGAGTGGGGGTACAGTGTGAGACAGACACAGAGTGGGGGTACAGTGTGAGACGGAAAGAGGGAGTACAGTGTGACACAGACAGAGTGGGGATACAGTGTGAGACAGACACAGAGTAGGGGTACAGTGTGAGACAGACACAGAGTGAGGGTACAGTGTGAGACAGACAGAGAGTGGGGGTACAGTGTGAGACAGACACAGAGTGGGGGTACAGTGTGAGACAGACACAGAGTGGGGGTACAGTGTGAGACAGACACAGAGTGGGGGTACAGTGTGAGACAGACACAGAGTGGGGGTACAGTGTGAGACAGACACAGAGTGGGAGTACAGTGTGAGACAGACACAGAGTTGGGGTACAGTGTGAGACAGAGAGTGGGGATACAGTGTGAGACAGAGAGAGGGAGTACAGTGTGAGACAGACACAGAGTGGGGGTACAGTGTGAGACAGACACAAAGTGGGGATACAGTGTGAGACAGACACAGAGTGGGGGTACAGTGTGAGACAGACACAGAGTGGGGATACAGTGTGAGACAGACAGAGAGTGGGGGTACAGTGTGAGACAGACACAGAGTGGGGGTACAGTGTGAGACAGACACAGAGTGGGGGTACAGTGTGAGACAGACACAGAGTGGGGGTACAGTGTGAGACCGACACAGAGTGGGGGTACAGTGTGAGACCGACACAGAGTGGGGGTACAGTGTGAGACAGACACAGAGTGGGGGTACAGTGTGAGACAGACACAGAGTGGGGGTACAGTGTGAGACAGACACAGAGTGGGGGTACAGTGTGAGATAGACACAGAGAGGTGGTACAGTGTGAGACAGAGGAGGGATAGATAGGGGATATAATGAGATAAAGAGAGAGTTCGGGGATACAGTTTGTGAGAGAGAGGAGGTACAGTGAGATAGGGGATGGAGAGAATGTGTGTGTTGTTGATAGAGAGACAGTGTGAAAAAATAAAAAATAGTACTGTATACTCTGTTTTCTGTTAAGTCTTCACATAATCCAAGGAAACAGTACAGCTGTGTTTCCTTCCATGTAATGATGTGAACCATAACAGGCAACATGTTAGGTGTGTATTAATCCGAGATTCCTCTGACTGTTACCCCCGCTTTTATATTTGACATGTGCGGGGGAGAGTCAGAGCGGACTCCATATTGAAAAGTGGGAATTCAGCGACACCAGCTGGTGTCGCTGCTTTACCTACCTCTTACAGCTTTATTTCGCGGATCTATCTTCCAAGACGTGAGAATTCAGTTATCGGAAGATAAATCTATAAATAGATCGTGATTAATACGATGCTATCGCCGTTTAAACGGCCCTAACACCGAAAAATGGAGCATCACTTGAATTAGGTCGCCGTCTCGCCATTTGATTTCTTTGCGCATGACGTCAGCACATATAAACACAAAATTCCATCGTTTAAACGGCGATAGCATCGTATTAATCATGATGTATTTGTAGAATAATCTTCCGATAACTGAATCCTCGCGTCTTGGAAGATGGGTCCGCGAAATAAAGTTGTAAGAGGTAGGTAAAGCAGCGACACCAGCTGGTGTCGCTGAATTCCCACTTTTCAATATGGAGTCCGCTCTGACTCTCCCCCGCAGAAGTCACAAAATAAAAGCGGGGTTAAGAGTCAGAGGAATCTCGGATTAGGTGTGTATGTAAATGATGGGAAACAAAAAAACACACACATAGAAAAAATAGCTGGGAGACATACCAACATCAAAAGAAATTTGTTGACACATGCACTGTTTCTTGACTAAAATTGCAAGTTATCTCAACACTGCAGAAAATCTTTTACATGAACCACTCAAAGATATACATAGTGTTGTTTATATCTTTATGCATTTTTAAAAAATAAAACTAGATTTAGGTATATTTGGTAATGATTACGTGCAAAACGGATCGAAGTATTTTGCATGTAACAAACAGATACTTGTATATCCATTGTCTATGATGAAAGCAAAGTCAATGCGCATGTACAAAGAAATAGAAGAGAAAAGATTCAGTGACGGTAAATATTAACAGCACTCTTGCAATCGCAATATTTTTACAAAACGAAAATTCTATAATGCTATAAAATACAATATTTACATTTCAAATGACTTTGTCTATGATGTCAATACAAATTGTATAGAAGACCATTTCCTAATATGTATATTTCCAATTTTCTGCTTTCGATATGAATGCTATTTATTTACTGACCAATGAATGTATGAATCTTGATAGGTATAGTGCGTCTATCTTAACGACTAGGAAATTCAGGAGAAATGAAAGTAAAATGCAAATAAAGATGAATTCCAGTTTTTAAAAATACACTGTACATGAGAATATGGACTACATTGCTTTATGGCGGCAGAACACGCTTCATGAAAAGTCCTGGCCCTGAAGCATCGCAATGCATGTCCTCCTGCATGTATTTCAAATTCTTTTTAAATTTTTTTATTTTCAATGCCTTGTTTAAAAAAAAAAATACTTTGTGACCGCATTATATTGATGAACCTGCAGCAACTGTTACCTTGAATTTACAGTGTGTTGCTAAGGTTACCTCCCGTAGACTAAGAAAGGCTGCATGCTAATGCGTTGAAATACAGTTCTTAAGGTGTTTTTTCCTATTTGTTCAGTTGCTAAGTCTGCCGCAAAAAAAAGGGTCAGATGTAAATCCGTGTGCTTGTACTTGATTTTGTTACAATTAATAATTAATAGTGAAATACACGTCAATATGTGATATAAAACTTATTTCATGTACAACGACGCTGTATCCGTTGTCCGTCCGTCCGCCCTTCTTTCTGATGTAATTTTTTAAACACTGCTCCTTCTACAGTTTTTGTCTGACGTTCAAAATTCAATGTACATGAGGTTATTTTATTCTGACTTTTGATGTACGTGTACATAATTTTACAAATTTTAGTCTAACTTTCAAAAATCGATGTACAGTGTACTTGTACAAGATTTTGTACTTTTTTCTGAATTTCACAATATTATAGATATGTACATAATTTTACAATTTTTTATGCGGGCCCTTTCAATTTTCGAATTTAAGGTAAATCTTGGTCCTTTGTTTAGAAAAAGATAAAAGAAGCAATTATTTCTTCCACTCTCGGAGAAATTAGTGACAAATATTTCAGTTCATTGAATCACTTTTATTGGGAGGACACACCGGTACATTTTTTTCAAAAAAACTCTTAAAATGCGTCATTATATTAATTTCATTTTATTAGAAATGACTGACAATAGTAAAAAAAAAAAAAAAAAAAAAAAAAAAAAAAAAAAAAAACACCTAAATAGGAGACGTATTCAAGCCGTATAAAATGTGTGATACGCGGGGGTTTCGTCCTCTGGACCCACTGGGAGTCTCAAGACAGCCCCCCTCCCCCCCCTCCCGACTCTCTGGCTCATACAGTAATTGCCTCCCTAACCGCAGTTCCTGGATCCACCCCAGTTAGTTGCCTCTTACGACAAGCAAGGGGCACTGCGGACCTATTGTAACCTGGATACCCACGGAATGACAACTATTGAAATGTTTAGGATCACCCTGTAAACTTCTGAAGTTAACAAGTTAGAAGGGCAACTATTTGGACATTTCCGCTGAATTGACATTTGACAACAGTATTAAAACATTTTTGGTGAATTGAACTTCAAAAACAACTGCAAAAGAGCATTTCAAATCAGATTGACATTAAAATTATTTGCGATACAAAACAAAATTAATATCTGGTGTCTGTTACATACTTGGTAGATAAAACTTATTTTACTTTTATTTTATTATCTACTTTTGTAATCATAGGCATAATTGTTTTGGTCCCTTTTTTTCAAAAAAGAAAGAAATTTTTACTTACTCATTTTTGGAACATTTTGTGAAAAACCGTCATTTTGAAATGGATATATATCGGCATCGGAAAACCTTAAATAACGGACGAAAACAATGGGTATGATCAATATTGGAAAACTAATATTAATTAAGATCATTTTCTCAATGAAAGCCACATATCGAGGGCGGATGTGATTGATTACAAGAAAACCTATCACAAAACTTATAACGGAATGTTAGTGTTTGATAAACTAGATAATGATATATAAAAATCAATGGAATATCATCAGTTCTCATTTGATTTACGCGGAAAGCGATGTGTTCAATGATCGAGCCTCGAGGTATGATCTTTTTGGAAATTAGAAATGGTTTAATAATTAACTGACATTTAATATTGGTATCTGTCAAAGTTATATAAATCCTAACAAACGTATTATATGAAATTAAATTTCTGCGCACAGAGAGAAAAAAAAGAGATAGAATATGTTTTAACATTTGTGGCCGAAGATCCATTCTCATTCAAATAACTGACCCGCGATTAGCTATATCCTTACTAATTAAGTAGCATGTTGTAAAATACGATATTTTAATACGTTTCAGCTTTCCGAAATCAATATATCTACACTTAAAAAGTGTTTTCCTTTGAAATCTATATTTAACAGAGCTCTGCCTATTGGGTCAAGAAACGGCTAAACGATGCAAACTGTGACGTCATAATTGTGCTCAACCTTTGACTTCCTTGAAGAAATAATAAGTTGCTACATGTACCTCACTAATATTGGTACATAAATCCTCGAATCTTGCGCTCGATCGTGTTACATCAGGTTGAAAAGTCAGTGGATTTACAAAGGAAGGAGATACATTGAAACAAAAAGATATGCTGTAAATTTGTTTCACTCCGTGTCAGTCAATAATCTATATCAATCCATCGCACGATCTTGAGAGTTTATTTTTATTACTGATCATCGATTATCCTTTCATGTATTTTTCCAACTTGTGATTAGAAAACAATGTATTGTATAGTGAGTTACGTGTGAATAAAGTCGAATCCCCTTTTTAAAAAGTGGCATATTTTACATAATTTCAAGGATTACGAAATGATGGCGAGGATTGTAACATCATAATACAAAACCCTATACAATAATAAATAAATTAAAATAAAATAAATAAATTAAATTAACAGGGCTCGAAATTAACATATGTCCGTCAGTCTGTGACTGGTTAAAAGTTAAAAGGGACTGAACGACATTTGTTTTAGTCAGCCGATGGGACTGGTTAATTTTCTAAAGCATCATTTTGGAAAGTATACTTATGAAATCTTATACACACATTTGGCATGCTTCGATCTGTAGATACCGGAAGAACTTGATTCGTAAATATAAATCCCATATTTAAGTGTTACAATATTGTCTGAGGCATATTGAGTTAAATTTCATTTTAATAACATTAACGAGATATGTTTAATTATTTCTGGAAAACTGTTGGACTGGTAAAGTTTTCTGTGGACTGGTTGAAATTATACCGCATCAGTCCGGTTGGACTGGTGACACAAAATGTTAGCTTCAAGCCCTGATATATGTGTTTCCCGATCAATCTATCTACTTTGCATGAACATATAGTAATAAACCTTGGCAAATGTTAATTAAGCGAGTGATTCAGAAATGCTATTATACATGAGTGACAACAAGGTGACATAAGGTGAACTAATAGTTCATGTCCTTTACCAGCAAAATAAACCGATCAAAATAGAACATTCGCTTTGTAACCGGAAGGTTGTGAGTTAAAGCCCCAATCGGATCACGCGCTCGTCCTTTTCCGTAACCGGTTACGGAAATAGCCGAGTAGTTACGATTGGCCCCGCTCTTGCCATGGCCTCGTCAAACCTAAGACGTTAACATCACAGGCAATGACGTCGTTTAGGGGGTCGAATTTACTATATAAAGAGTCTGATCCCCTTGTCAGTAGTTTGTTATCACGTTCGTCATCTGAATAAATGACATTTTCATACTCAATTTGCCTTGTGTTTATATATGATACAGCAAAAACTAGCTGCGATGACCTTGCGCAGCATTTTAAGACATAAAACTATCAATGAAAATATGGGGTAATTGTTGTCTTATTTTTAATAAAAGATATGTCAAAATTTGATTTGAAAAACATCCCAGCTGCAGGTTTAAAAAAAAATATTACGAATACACAATTTCCGGATGGCCCTATAGTTCTTTCCCTTTGTTGAACTCTTACGTACGTTGAGACGCAAACCATATTTTTGTCCACACGTGGTGAATACAAAATGCTTATACATATATTGCTGGGAGGATGATTACCAACAGATTCATGGTTAGGTTCATCGCACTGATCTCTCGTATTATCCAATATTTTCATTAAATCTGGGTGAACTTGTAGTGGACTTGGTCTTGCAATTTCTAACATTAAACCAAGAATGCCAATTGCTCTTTTTACCCCCTCTTAAAATGTTATGGGGAGTTAAAGAGAGACTTTTTCAACAATAAATTCAAAACACCATTACCATCAAACAAGTAATCTACAATAGTAAACCCCTTTTCATACAACGATTTTGAAAGGAAAAAACATGCTTATTTTGGATTATGATTTATTGTTATACCATAAAGGTTCCCCTAAAACATGCACGTCTTAATATCCTAACCAGAAAGACAACGAAGGGGGTTTCTATTTTACAATATATTCATGCCTTACTTCCAACCCTTCGCAAACACATAGGCTCACTCACTTCAAGTAACCCCTCGAAAACACCAACACGGTTTAAGATTAAGCATCAAACAGCATTTATCTTAAACAACATCATGCACTGATCCAGATTTTTTTTTCCTGTAGGGGTGGAGGTGGTGATTCAACGTTTGGTACAAAATGTAAGATAAAAACAAACCCTGATATAGAAACAGCTGGGCATTATTTACCAGGGATGGTTACAGACTAAACCTCGGGCCCGGTCTTCGGTTTCGGCCCCGTCTTTGGTCCCAGGTCCCGGTCCCAGATTTTTATATTAGATAAAAAACAGAATTTATCAGAATTTTTGAGCCCCATATCTCGTTAACTTATGTATGACATCCCATGCCTCCATTCTGATAGGTGATTGATCATATCATTTTCTTCTTTCGTAAAGTAATATGTGAAGACTCCGGGACCGGTGAGCCCGACAAATAAAAACAATGCTAAAAGACGTAGTCGGGTTCGATTTTAACATGGATAGGAAAACTGGAACAAAAAAACACCTCAGACACAATAATTCAGAAACGTGTGTTAACGAGGGATGGCGTTGTTTATCGCATCCTTATCTTTCTTATGAAAGGTAGATTACAGGGCTGTTGAGAGAAAATGTCGAGACTGGGACTGGGTTTTACTCGGAGTTTTCGCGCCGATATCAGACAGCAGCCCGACAACACTCCTAACCCGGACTGAGTGACTATATCATTTACAGATACAGTCATATTAAAGAAACTTAAGTTTCACCACAGTTTCGATTTTTCCCTTGTGTGTGAGCACAACAAACAATTTAAAGAACCAAAACTGCCATTTTGTGTTTTATTGTCAAATGCAAAACGGTCACAGATACATACAAAATGTGAATATAACGAACAGTGATCAATCTCATAACTCCTATAAGGAATACAAAATAAAGAGTTGGGTAAACACGGATCCCTGGATATACCAGAGGAGAGATCAGGTGCCTAAGAGGAGTAAGCATCCCCTGTCAACTGGTCACACCAGTATACATGTATTCATAAAAACATTCACATACATAGATGATTTAAAGAAAATAATGAAAAAATTACTTATGAGACAAAAAGAAAAAGAAACCAAAATTTAATCATACAAGAGTGGATATGTACATTTATTTATAGGATATTCATTCATTGGAAGTTCAGAATATGCACATTACATCTGATTTTTGTTAGATCGTTCATTTTTCAGACAATAAATACAAATATCTTATCAACTATATAAAGTTCACGAGATTTTTCTTCTTAAATCAGGGGCCTCCGTGGCCGAGTGGTTAGAGCATCGCGCCCAAAACCACACGGCATATCACCTCTGTCGGCGCGGGTTCCAATCCTGCTCGCGCCGGTAAGTGAGAAAGTTTCCCAGTTTACTTTCGGAAGGTCGTTGGTCTCTTCCCAGGTACAGTGTATCTGGGTTCTCTCTTCCACCAATAAAAACTGGGCGCCACCAAATAACTGCAAAATTGTTGAGTGTGGCCGAAAATCAATTAATCAATCTTCTTAAATCATATCTAAATTCTACTAAATCTGAATGGTGTTCTTATACCAGTATTTCTAGAGTAACATATATTTGTAATGGATACTTATTTTAATTCTAAATAAATTCTACTAACATCAGTAGCATTCTCCTTCTTTCAGAATACATTTAACTTTCTGCTGATGCAGAATTTGGATATCATTTTACTTTTCCCAGCAACGTCACTTTAAAAAATTAGATGAAAATTCCGAATTTCACATCTGTCGGTACAGTTGGCAATTGATTATACCTTTACATGCGTCTATGATTTATGAATATTTGAACATATGCAAATAAAATATCTCATGAAAACATAATGTCTCTCTCCATGGACTATTTGCTGCTGCTAGTGAGGGAGATGATAAACAATACTTGCATGTAATGTAGAAAACTCATGTAAATTGTATGATGACATTTTAGATTTTATTTTTACGGTTGATTTTCCATTCTGTTATGTCTCGGTTATGATATTCACTCCAATTTCATTTCTCAAAGGAAACGCCAGATTGGCTTGTGATGTCTCTAACTGAACAGAAAATAATTCTCGATTTGGACAGGAAAAACAACAAAAACAACAACAAAACAACATACACCCAGTCCTCAAATACTATGTAACCCTTTAATGCCCTTCTGTGACCTAAGTTAAATCAATAAAACTTTGCATCTCATAGCTATAGGTTGAATAAGACGTATGTAAAAACAGACAACAAACAATTAAAACATTCAGCAATAGACGGCCAGTGTCCATCTTTACAAAAAATAAAATCCTACGACTAACATACAAATATTGTCTCTGCCTTCAACTGAGCACAGCTATGTCCTGAGTAAGAATGCCAGTTTTATCATCCGTGTATATTATTGTATGAATTACATGTAAGTTTTGCTCCTCGGAAATACATGAGTGAAGAGTTATAAAGGAATTACAGTGTTTTAAAATTTGCATCTTAATCGTAAAGATGTTTTACAGGGGTCGCTGATCCATGGTGGTCCCCCAAAGTGCCTTCCTATTTGTACAGCAGTTTTTACAAAATTCATAACAGAATTGGGGGTTATTTCAAGCTCTGATGTATGTCCGAGATATCCACTAATAATTTTATTAAAAATGTCCCAAAACCGAAGTCAGGCAGTACTAATACCCGACTCTCAGGCATAAAATTTCAGATTGAAAAAAAAAAAAAACGAAACAAACATAACACGTGATATTGCTTTTTTCAAACAGCAAGAGTAAGCACACTGTATTAGATATCAACGCTACCTGCACACCTTTGTGCTAATCTATTATAACAGGGCTGCGTTCAAAATCGTAGCGGCTAGCCGAAGGGCTAGTATAGGGATTTCCGCCCTTTTACACTTTATCGTTGTTTTTTTGGTTTTGTTTTTTTTTTTGTTTTTTTTTTTTGTTGTTTTTTTTGTTTTTGTTTTTTTTTTGTTATTTCGAGGAGAAATGACAACAAAACAATAATTAGCAACTTTTCCTCCCTAAATAGCGAAAAGACGACAAAATGATATTATTAGCTACTTTTCACTTCAAAATAACGAAAACAAAACACGTTTTTAAAATTCGATTCATCAGTGCTAAGGTCGCTGCTATGATTACAACATACTTATACATAGGATACATATAAGTATAGATAGACAAAACAATTAGCACTTAGATTATAGTGGTTATATTTTTCGACAATCGCAAAAGAGTTCCTTGATGCTGGCTCTCACGCGCTCGTTGATGATACTGTAGACCACGGGATTACTGGCATGCGAGACAAAAAAGAAATAACGCCAAATGGTGATCTCGGAAATGTTAAAAATAGCAATCGTGAAAGGTATCCACGAGATGAAGAATATCAGAGTGCACACGAAAAGCATCGTCCATGTTTTTGTCCGAACATGCGATGTACCTTTTAGATTCGACGAATTTGGGTTTTTCTTCGAAGCAGACATTGCGTTATCATCCGGGCCTCCTGTTGTTTCTACCGCAGACGTTTTCGGGTTGTCTTGTACTTCTGAGCCCCTTGTTCCTTCCCTGTCATTTTCCTTGGATATTTTTCCACGGGTACCACCAACGTTTTTGATTTTATTTTGCATTCGCTTCTTCCTGGTATATAACAAAGCGTACACCAGGACGTATATGATCATGAGGAGAACCATGGACAACGCAATGATAAAGGATTGGAAGTTCCGGTACACCGCGCCCAGCTCATCCCCTAACGTTGAGGTGGTGTACTGGCAATATTCTGAACTCGTTGTATTATCGGCATTTTGATCACTTTCCACTTTAAATAGAACAGCTGTTGGAATGTTGATAACGAAGACGATTAATAGAGTTGTAAGTAAAATCCAGATTTTATTCCTTTTTGTGATATTGCTCCTGACTTTCCAAATCATTACAAATCTGTCGATAGCAACGACCAACAAGATAAGGTTAGAGAATATGACAACGGTGTGACGAATAATCTCCAACAATCGGCAGATCACGTCATTGGTAACTAATCTGAACTCAAAGAAAACCGTGTATGGCATTAAAACTCCGCAGACGAAGAGATCGCTAACTGCTAAAACTTGAATGTACAAGAATTCCCCAAGTAGATTCTTCTTTTTAATGGAATAAACGAGCAAAATGATAATGTTTCCTATAACTCCAAAACTGGCAAACAAAGCTACAAAGCTAACAAATGAGATGCTATCAGCACTCCAGCTGAACGCCATCATTAATAAAAATAAATCAGAAAGCTATGTCCCTGTGATAATCACTGGAAAACATTTAATTCTCAAAGACCCGGATTGTTGTTTCTCCATAGTTTTAAACTTGATTATTGGTATATACGCCCACAGCATATCTATCTGCCAGGTTTTATTTCAATAAAGTACGGGGGTAAACCAATCAGAATGCGGGCGATCTCTCCAAATCAATACGAAACACTCAGTAAAACACCTCGGCTATTATTGTTATCAACATGCACACCACGTGGTTTCCCTCACCAGTTTAAAGGTTACAGGGTATGGACATCTTCACAGTGTAGGAAACCAGAATTGTATCGATGACTGATACATTTCATTTCATATATTGTATTGGACATCTTAATGACACTTTGAACATTGAAGTTCGAAACATTTCGTGACGCGAACGTTTTGAATTATGCATATAAGGTTTGTCATTGTGTGTACGTTACCAGAACTTCATGGATAAATAATGAAAAAATATTAAACACATTATTGCTCTAATCTCCGTCTAGTGTAAGTTTCATTAATCATTCGTAGCATAATAAACGTGGCGTCCTTTTCACTCGTTGATTTCATTAGTTCATATTAGAAGCAAATCTTAATTATCGTATGATATGAATTAATGAAATCAAATAACTAACAAAACACATCAGAAAGAAAGTATCGAGAAATTGATATTGTTTAGGACTCTAATGATTTATAACTTGATTAATTTGAAACGAAACTTTGTGACATTTAAATCATTGATTCCATAAATTGAATGTTACGTTTGATATAATGTGAACCAACTTTTATTCGCGGCTACTTTATTTCGCGATTCATCCGTGGTAAACTGGTTCGCGGCGAGTATTTTCGTGATCGAGCTTTTTCCGAGCCTATGACAGACATTCAATGATTGGTTCGCGGCGAATATTTTCGTGATCGAGCTTTTTCCGAGCTTATGGCAGACATTCAATGATTGGTTCGCGACGATAAATATTCGCGACGATGATGTTATCACAAAATCTTCCCGCACGCGAACAAAATATGTATAATCCTATGTGCAAATAAATGGCAAGACTTCAATAAATAAAAGGCTGAGATCACTGCATTGCATCAACTATATGTTAGATTGCTCATATCATATCCTCGTATTTGGGCGAAATTGTTATGGGAGATGCGGGCTAATTTTGTTTTAAACTGGTGACACGAAATAATCAATTATGACTTGCTAATCAATTTCCCTTTGATAGTATGTATTATACATTTTCACACATTGTACTTTCAACTATTATCCCGCTCGCGTCGGTAAATGAGAAAGGTTCCCAGTTTACTTTCGGAAGGTCGGTGGTCTCTTCCCAGGTACATTGTATCTGGGTTCTCTCTTCTACCAATAAAAACTGGGCGCCACCAGATAACTGAAAAATTGTTGTATGTGGCGGAAAACATCAACCAATCTTATTGCATAGTAAACTGTGTAGAAGGTAGATGATAAAAATAGGGTGGAATTATACTAAAATTTGGTTACTCCAGTTCTTATTTGAGGGTATGAATTATCCTTCTGCGGATGTAACGTATTCGGATTTTAGTGTATCACGATCCCGATGCTTATTCTACTTTTAGAACAACCGCATAATGATAAAGTACCATCATATAATGAAGTATTACCAGGTATCACGTAGTGTTAAAGTATCATTGATTTATTTTATATTCTCTAGAATAGTTCACTTATATGGAGACGTCACCACTGCCGGTGAAGGGCTGCAAAATTTTGGTCAATGCTCAGCGCTTACGGCATTTGAGCAGGGAGGGATTTTTATCGTGCCACACCTGCTGTGACATGGATCCTCGGTTTTTGCGGTCTCATCCGAAGGACCGCCCCATTTAGTCGCCTCTTACGACAAGCAAGGGGTACTGAGGACCTAATCTAACCCGGATCCCCACGAGATTGTTAAAGTATCAGCATATGATGTTAAAGTATCATCATGTAATGTTAAAGTATCATGATGTAATGTTAAATCCCGTAGGGATCCGGGTTGGAATAGGTCCTCAGTACCCCCTTGCTTGTTGTAAGAGGCGACTAAATGGGGCGGTCCTTCGGATGAGACCGCAAACCCGAGGCCCCGTGTCACAGCAGAGCATAGGCCTAAATTTTGCAGCCTTTCACCGGCAGTGGTGACGTCTCCATATGAGTGAAATATTCTGGAGAGGGACGTTAAACAATATACAATCAATCAATGTAATGTTAAAGTACCAGCATGTAATGATGAAGTATATATAACATCACGACATGAATATTATTCACATAAAGCAGTTGCGCCGTTCCATACTTATACGTCAAATCGCAAGAACAGGAATTTGCGAGTGGTCCGCTGATCAAAATTTTTCAACATGTATTTTAGGAATGTATAAATATAAGGGAGTACAATTTTTCATTTCGCGTCTAGTGCTGCTTCACGTCTGGCGCTGCTTATTGAATTACGCAATCATTTCACGTCTGGTGCTGCTTATTGAATTACGCAATCATTTCACGTCTGGTGCTGCTTATTGAACTACGCAATCATTCACGTCTGGTGCTGCTTCACGTCTGGTGCTGCTTATTGAATTACGCAATCATTTCACGTCTGGTGCTGCTTATTGAATTACGCAATCATTTCACGTCTGGTGCTGCTTATTGAATTACGCAATCATTTCACGTCTGGTGCTGCTTATTGAATTACGCAATCATTTCACGCCTGGTGCTGCTTATTGAATTACGCAATCATTTCGCGTCTGGTGCTGCTTATTGAATTACGAAATCATTTCACGTCTGGTGCTGCTTATTGAATTACGCAATCATTTCACGTCTGGTGCTGCTTATTGAATTACGCAATCATTTCACGTCTGGTGCTGCTTATTGAATTACGCAATCATTTCGCGTCTGGTGCTGCTTATTGAATTACGCAATCATTTCACGTCTGGTGTTGCTTATTGAATTACGCAATCATTTCACGTCTGGTGCTGCTTATTGAATTACGAAATCATTTCACGTCTGGTGCTGCTTATTGAATTACGCAATCATTTCACGTCTGGTGCTGCTTTCTGAATTGTTTAATAATGAATTTCTCGTGTATATTTAGCAATATACAGCATATTCTAAATTATCGAATGCACAGAAAATATCAAAAGATTTTGATTTATGGAGAGGTACAATATGATGAATAATTGAAAAATCAAACGCCTTTCACAAATCGAGGAAAAGTGGATAACATAATTCTTTTGACTATTTCGATGGGCAAGCTAATCCCCCACCCCGTGCTCAAAGGCCGTAAGCGCCAAGTACAGGCTTAAATTTTGCAGCCCTTCAACGGCAATGGTGACGTCTCCATATCAGTGAAATATTCTCGAGAGGGACATTAAACAATATACAACCAACCAACCACTATTTCAAACCACGTATTGAGTAGCGACTGGCGAGCATTTGATATAGAATCAGTTTGATAATCATAACGAACAATTGTTACACTAGAAATAAAACATGCCTTTCAAACACCCTGACTTTGAAGGTGACACCGTTTCCATTAATATACAAATCCATTGGGGGGGGGGGGATATATTTCAAGATATATTTCCGAAAATCATCAATAATTATCCTATCACTGAAAAGTTTCAAAAGCTTGACTGGGACGTCATTAAGAATTTTCAGATTTATCGAAATCAATATAGTAATGAACGGAATCGTAAACGCATTCCCGAACATTCATTTCTTAAAGTAAGGTAAAGGATCACTAACTTATTTTCTATTAGCATGCATGGCCAACGTGAACTTCCATTTAATCAGACTATCACTGTATGGTATTTTACAGAAATGATGTTAAATACAAAGTTAAAAATTGGGACTTAAGTCTGATATTTTACTCAAACTTTGACTGCTCAAATAAAAGAAAATTAAGTTTGAGACCCCCCCCCCCCCCCCCCCGAAATCCAAGCCTGATGAAATGAATTTATCATAGAGTGTTACTGAGGCTGTTTTTGATAACAATGACATTATGCAATGTCCTTAGTGACCATCTAACTAAACACTACATAACTTCATGTATTTTATTTTCTTGTATTCACATTTTGAATATTTCCATTTCTGTCGGAATATCCAGCCGTTGAAATATAGACGTAATAAATTTATCAAGATTCATACGAGCATTCTTCACAGCTACAGTGAAGAAATGACTAGCATTACAATTTGTACAGTTATCAAAGGCACAAACATTGAAAATGTAAATTGATTGATTGACTGAAAACCCTTGGCTAGCGTTGATGAACTAATCCTGGCTTTAACTAGCCACTACATGACCAATCCTGTCTCTAACTAGACACTACATAACCAATCCTGTCTCTAATTAGACACTACATAACTAATCCTGTCTCTAACTAGACACTACATAACTAATCCTGTCTCTGACTAGACACTACATAACTAATCCTGTCTCTAACTAGACACTACATAACCAATCCTGTCACTAACTAGATACTACATAACTAATCCTGTCTCTAACTAGACACTACATAACCAATCCTGTCACTAACTAGACACTACATAACTAATCCTGTCTCTAACTAGACACTACATAACTAATCCTGTCTCTAACTAGACACTACATAACTAATCCTGTCTCTAACTAGATACTACATAACTAATCCTGTCTGTAACTAGACACTACATAACTAATACTGTCTCTAACTAGACACTACATAACTAATCCTGTCTCTAACTAGACACTACATAACCAATCCTGTCTCTAACTAGATACTACATAACTAATCCTGTCTCTAACTAGACACTACATAACTAAGCCTGTCACTTACTATACACAACATAACTAATCCTGTCTCTACATAACTAATCCTGTTTCTAACTAGATACTACATAACTAATCCTGTCTCTAACTAGACACTACATAACTAATCCTGTCTCTACATAACTAATCCTGTCTCTAACTAGACACTACATAACTAATCCTGTCTCTAACTAGACACTACATAACTAAGCCTGTCACTAACTAGATACTACATAACTAATCCTGTCTTTAACTATACACTACATAACTAATCCTGTCTGTAACTAGACACTACATAACTAATCCTGTCTCTAACTAGACACTACATAACTAAGCCTGTCACTAACTAGACACTACATAACTAATCCTGTCTCTAACTAGACACTACATAACTAAGCCTGTCACTAACTAGACACTACATAACTAATCCTGTCTCTACATAACTAATCCTGTCCCTACATAACTAATCCTGTCTCTAACTAGATACTACATAACTAATCCTGTCTCTAACTAGATACTACATAACTAATCCTGTGTATAACTAGACACTACATAACTAATCCTGTCTGTAACTAGATACTACATAACTAATCCTGTCTGTAACTAGATACTACATAACTAAGCCTGTCCTAACTAGATACTACATAACTAATCCTGTCTCTAACTAGACACTACAAAACCAATCCTGTGTATAACTAGACACTACATAACTAATCCTGTCTCTAACTAGACACTACATAACTAATCCTGTCTCTAACTAGACACTACATAACTAATCCTGTCTCTAACTAGACACTGCATAACTAATCCTGTCTCTAACTAGACACTACATAACTAATCCTGTCTCTAACTAGACACTACATAACCAATCCTGTCTCTAACTAGACACTACATAACTAATCCTGTCTCTAACTAGACACTACATAACTAATCCTGTCTCTAACTAGACACTACATAACTAATCCTGTCTCTACATAACTAATCCTGTCTCTAACTAGACACTACATAACTAATCCTGTCTCTAACTAGATACTACATAACCAATCCTGTCTCTAACTAGACATTACATAACTAATCCTGTCACTTACTATACACTACATAACTAATCCTGTCACTAACTAGATACTACATAACTAATCCTGTCTCTAACTAGACACTACATAACCAATCCTGTCTCTAACTAGATACTACATAACTAATCCTGTCTCTAACTAGACACTACATAACTAATCCTGTCTCTAACTAGACACTACATAATTAATCCTGTCTCTAACTAGACACTACATAACTAATCCTGTCTCTGACTAGACACTACATAACTAATCCTGTCTCTAACTAGACACTACATAACTAATCCTGTCTCTAACTAGACACTACATAACTAATCCTGTCTCTACATAACTAATCCTGTCTCTAACTAGACACTACATAACTAATCCTGTGTATAACTAGACACTACATAACTAATCCTGTGTATAACTAGACACTACATAACTAATCCTGTGTATAACTAGACACTACATAACTAAGCCTGTCTCTAACTAGATACTACATAACTAATCCTGTCTCTAACTAGACACTACATAACTAATCCTGTCTCTAACTAGATACTACATAACTAATCCTGTCTCTAACTAGACACTACATAACTAATCCTGTCTCTAACTAGATACTACATACCTAAGCCTGTCTCTAACTAGATACATAACTAATCCTGTCTCTAATTAGACACCACATAACTAATCCTGTCTCTAACTAGACACTACATAACTAATCCTGTCTCTAACTAGACACTACATAACTAAGCCTGTCTCTAACTAGATACTACATAACTAATCCTGTCTCTAACTAGACACTACATAACTAATCCTGTCACTAACTAGATACTACATAACTAATCCTGTCTCTAACTAGACACTACATAACTAAGTCTGTCACTAACTAGATACTACATAACTAATCCTGTCTCTAACTAGACACTACATAATCAATCCTGTCTAACTAGACACTACATAACTAATCCTGTCTCTAACTAGACACTACATAATCAATCCTGTCTCTAACTAGACACTACATAATCAATCCTGTCTCTATCTAGACACTACATAACTAAGCCTGTCACTAACTAGACACTACATAACTAATCCTGTGTATAACAAGAGG
This sequence comes from Ostrea edulis, assembly GCF_947568905.1. Classification (NCBI taxonomy): domain Eukaryota; kingdom Metazoa; phylum Mollusca; class Bivalvia; order Ostreida; family Ostreidae; genus Ostrea; species Ostrea edulis. The sequence goes on from NC_079173.1 coordinate 38,691,879, forward strand.
TACTGTGAGCAATGCTCACTAAGAATACCCCCCGCTTACCCCAATCTCCCAAAGGGTGTTGGTAATAGGTATAAACTACCTCTTTTCTGAGTGTAAAAAATAAATGGCATGACAAACCGAACCATATTGCTACTTCAATGTCCAGTGCACGTGACCTTTGACCTTTTGACCCCAAAATCGATAGGGAACATCTTCATCCCATGGGTAGTCCATATGTAAGATATGGTGACTGTAGGTGGAAAGGATAACGCTTTAGAGCCCGGAAACCATATTGCTACTTCGATATCCAGTGTGCGTGACCTTTGACCTTTTGACCCCAAAATCAATAGGGAACATCTTCATCCCATGGGTAGTCCATATGTATGATATGGTGACTGTAGGTGGAAAGGATAACGCTTTAGAGCCTGGAAACCATATTGCTACTTCGATGTCCAGTGCGCGTGACCTTTGACCTTTTGACCCCAAAATCAATAGGGAACATCTTCATCCCATGGGTAGTCCATATGCATGATATGGTGACTGTAGGTGGAAAGGATAACGCTTTAGAGCCCGGAAACCATATTGCTACTTCAATATCCAGTGCGCTTGACCTTTGACCTTTTGACCCCAAAATCGATAGGGAACATCTTCATCCCATGGGTAGTCCATATGTATGATATGGTGACTGTAGGTGGAAAGGATAATGCTTTAGAGTCCGGAAACCATTGCGTCTACAGACGGACGGACGGACGGACGGACGGACGGACAGACAGACGGACAACCTGATTCCAGTATACCCCCCCCCCCCCCACAACTTGTTGCGGGGGGTATAACTAGACACTACATAACTAATCCTGGCTTTAACTAGACACTACATAACTAATCCTGTCTCTAACTAGACACTACATAACCAATCCTGTCTTTAACTAGACACTTCATAACTAATCCTGTCTCTAACTAGACACTACATAACTAATCATGTCTCTAACTAGACACCATATAACTATGAATAAAGTTTTGTATATTTTGTATTGAAGATATTTTGAATTACTCGTAGATAGTTGTTCTCTCTAAATGAATTATAGCGCGTATCATTTAAACTAATAATATCTTCAGTTTAATTGAAGGGAACAAACATTGTGCGCATTAATTGAATTATTGCTGTCATTAAAAGTCAATAATTCTACAGTAGCAACACTAGTAATTCAATATCAATACACTATAGAGTCAACATTGTGAGGTCGATGATATCAATTCTAAAACATGTACCGAGTATACTTCAAACCAAGAACTGCAGGTCTAGTACCGGGTAGACATTGAATCATGTCGATAATTTGGTATTGATGCATAAAAAATGGCAGCAATTCCCCCGACTGTTTCAACATTAGGCTGATCAATACGACTTTTCGGTTCAAAAGGTGCTTAAGAGCAATGGTGGTATTTCTTCGTGAATGCGCGTATGAATGCAGATGAATTTACCGCGAACGCGCTTCATCCAGTAAGCCGGCGTGAAAGCTCGCAGTTCATATCCTCGTGAATTTTCAAAGAGATATTTATCGTAAAGTTAGAAGGTAGACATTGAACTGAGATTGTGCAGTCTTATTTATGGAAACAACACAATCCGATAAACATTTTTAGAAGGCAGGTTGTGATAATGAGAAGACCTAAAAAAAAATATTATTCGACATAATTTTTTTATCTAAATATTTGAAAAGGACGACGCACCAGACACAATTTGTACAGAATGAATACCCTCTTGGACTCATTAAAGCAGAATTCAGTCTCGTTTAAAGTCAGCATTTAGCAAATTTTATGGTCGTTATAATGATTTAGTTTACCGATACAACATACCATTGGGTCAAATGCCGGCGTGTTTCATACCGATTGTTGGACCATTCTTCGCACACTGATTTTGACTACGGATTACTCTTTTTACCTGATCAAGACAGGGCTCACGGCGGATGTTTACTTCTCCTAGGCACCTGATCCCACCTCTGGTATATCCAGGGGTTCGTATTAATCCAACTCTCTATTTTGTATTGCTTATAGGAGTTATGAGATTGACTTCTGCTTTATTTGTTTTTAAGTTTTTTAACAGCTTCTTTAATTTCATCATCACCGTCCATCTACTATGTGTTAAACTTTCAGTATTGAAATCAGTGGTTAACGTATGACATCTTACAAACCTTCAAGTCAGCAATGTGTCACCGATAAACTGTATGCATGATTATCGTGCTTATGGGATACACAAATGTACATGTATAAGGCAAAATTCTGAATCTATTAAATCTAGTTGTTATTCACTTTGTCGATCAAATATGACCGGGTCTCTGGCGCTACCAAGCCCAGTTCTATTTATAACCATTAAAGTATCCATTTGCATCGGCAGTTCGGCTAAATTAATCGTTTCCAGAAAAAGCCGACGTTCAGCGTAAATTTCACTGCATCGAATAGATGTTCGCCAACCTTTTTTGATAATTTAAAAAAAAATTAGATGATAAATCGATGATCTTTTCTCTACCCTTTAAATAAATTAGTATCTAAACTAGCCGTTTTCTGCATGGTAAGTGAAATTCTAATCTTTATTACCCTATCAATAATAAAAATTTGATATTGATCAATACATAGTTTAATTCATTTTATAAAATTCTATAAGCTTTGTAAATTTGTAATCAATTATCTAAAAAAAAAAATCACGGATGGTAATGCCTTCACTCTGGATGGTTTTCCTAAAACTGACCATATTGGAATTTGATGTTCAGGAGGCGGTTTCTACATCGTTATACACTGCCCTCTATAGAATTACGGACGGTAGCACTTATTCCGCCTACATCGTTATTCATCATCAACCACTCGATTTGGAGTTGAGCCAAACAAGCAAGATGTTTCGTATCGAGTGGGGTTTTGTTTATCAAAAAACAGGCAATGCAAAATAACTAAAATATTCACAATTCGCCTAGCAAGAGCTGTCAGAACACAACGTACCTCGTAGGGAAGTGTGACTCTACTTACCCTATCGTCATGGTTCAGACTACGCCGAGGCACCACGACTCAGGGGGTCATGGCAATACCAATTAATTAAATAGGCGAGTTAAAAAGTAATGGACAATGGATGTGCTTTAAAAGAACCCCTTTAGATCAATTCATTCTTATATAAGAAAGACTCGAATGTGACCTTTCATAACTACACAGTGAAGAGTACTTTCTTTGTCCATGAAAAGTACAATCGGATTACGCATATTTTGACTACGGATTGCTCCGTTTACCTAATTAAGATATAGGGCTTAAGGCGGGAGTGGCCGGTCGTCAGGAGATGCTTACTCCTCCTAGGCACATGATTCCACCTCTGGTATGTCCAGGGGTCCGTGTTTGCCCAACTCTCTGTTTTGTATTCCTTATAGGAGTTATGAGATCGATCACTTTATTTTCATCACTTTCTCTGTAAGGTTCTAATGAGTTTAATATGAGTACGATATGTCGTTCACTGAATGAGGGAGAAAAATCACTCTTTCAGTCTATGTACATATGCCCTGATGATGTTACAGCCTTGTCAATACACCGTACACAGCCCTGATTTACAGCCTTTTCAATACACCATACACAGCCCTGATTTACAGCCTTGTCAATACACCGTACACAGCCCTGATGATGTTACAGCCTTGTCAATACACCGTACATAGCCCTGATGATGTTACAGCCTTGTCAATACACTGTACACAGCCCTGATTTACAGTCTTGTCAATACACCGTGCACAGTCCTTGTCAACACACCGTACACAGTCCTGATTTACAGCCTTGTCAATACACCGTACAGAGTCCCGATTTACAGCATTGTCAATACACCGTACACAGCCCTGATTTACAGCCTTGTCAATACACCGTACACAGCCCTGATTTACAGCCTTGTCAATACATCGTACACAGTCCTTGTCAATACACCGTACACACCCCTGATTTACAGCCTTGTCAATACACCGTACACAGTCCTTGTCAATACACCGTACACAACCCTGATTAACAGTCTTGTCAATACACTGTACACAACCCTGATTTACAGCCTTGTCAATACACCGTACACAGCCCTGATTAACAGCCTTGTCAGTACACCATACACAACCCTGATTTACAGCCTTGTCAACACACCGTACACAGTCCTGATTTACAGCCTTGTCAATACACCATACACAGTCCTGATTTACAGCCTTGTCAATACACCATACACAGCCCTGATTTACAGCCTTGTCAATACACCGTACACATGTCCTGATTTACAGTCTTGTCAATACACCGTACACATGTCCTGATTTACAGCCTTTTCAATATACCGTACACAGCCCTGATTTACAGCCTTGTCAATACACTATATACATCCCTGATTTACAGCCTTGTCAATACACTATATACATCCCTGATTTACAGCCTTGTCAATACACTGTACACAGTCCTGATTTACAGCCTTGTCAATACACCATACACAGTCCTGATTTACAGCCTTGTCAATACACCATACACAGCCCTGATTTACAGCCTTGTCAATACACCGTACACATGTCCTGATTTACAGTCTTGTCAATACACCGTACACATGTCCTGATTTACAGCCTTTTCAATATACCGTACATAGCCCTGATTTACAGCCTTGTCAATACACTATATACATCCCTGATTTACAGCCTTGTCAATACACTATATACATCCCTGATTTACAGCCTTGTCAATACACTGTACACAGTCCTGATTTACAGCCTTGTCAATACACCATACACAACCCTGATTTACAGCCTTGTCAATACACCATACAATCTTGATTTACAGCCTTGTCAATACACTGTACACAGTCCTGATTTACAGCCTTGTCAATACACCGTACACATGTCCTGATTTACAGTCTTGTCAATACACCGTACACATGTCCTGATTTACTGCCTCAATTTACCATGTCTCCATCCCAGTGGAATCAATTCGTGTCCCAACAAATACATCTTTGCCAGCCATAACTGCTTCAATTCCTCTCACCTGGTTTTCCTTTAAATCTACTTTGAATACGTCCGAAATTTTCTTTTTCGATTCATCGTTCAGCATTTCCTCGCTTTTACTGGATGACGTCATTGTTGTTATCGGTTTGTGCTATAACATGTCTTTTCATTGGCTGAATATAAATTCCATTCAGGCATCACGTGATATAAACATTGCCAACTTTTAGATAGCTCGATCGGCCAAGGCTTTATGGGGAGCGGAGTCGACCGAAAACCCTTGGCTAGCGAAGATGAGCCTGCTGTGACACGGGACCTCATCTAATCCGAAAGACCGACCCATTTAATCGCCTCTTACGACAAGCAAGGGCTACTGGAGACCTATTCTAACCCGGATCCCCACGGGATGGAAATGTAATTATTGAATAATACACAATAAAAGTATAAACAATCACAAAATGTTCCTAGCCAAAAACGCTGACGTTTGTCTTAGCAATTCCCGAAGATGGGAGATATTCGGGATTCCTACTTCCGGTAAACAGGGAGAGAGTACCCAGGCAATTCGCCCGTATAAAGTAAAAACCAACCCCTAAATTTACTACTGTGGTAGTATCGGTGTATATTATCTCTATTTCATTATTTTCTACTTGTCTACGTAAATTCCTATCTTCATATTCGAGTTGTTTATTTCATGAAACAGGAAGAGAGTTATCTTTTATTTTCAAACGTATTTTATTACAAAACTTCTCATTGGTTACTTTTAGATTTATTATCAAATCATATTACAGGTAAATTTTACTTTCATTCTTTGAATAGTATTTAAACCCGAGCACAACCGTGCTGGGGGCTTCTTCTGAGCCAAACCTTGCAACAAGGTAAATATCAGGAGCTGCCTCACCCTGTATTTATTTGATTATTGTTTCTTTATTTTTCCTATTTAGTTATATTTTTCTCTCAAGCCACATTCATTCCCCGGGATTATTATTTTGGTATTTATCATACAATTGTTGAACTTATTAAAGGTTTAAAACTTTATTTATTATTTTATTACTAGCCTCACTCTAGGACTCAAACTTACCTGGAAATATCTAACGGTTTGAATACTTTACATAACACGTATCATCATTAAAAAAACCCACAACGCGAAGTAAATAGAACATATCCATAGTAGTGGCAGAATGTCCAACTGCTACACTACATACCCCTCCCTTTCAAACAGCACTACGAAGATCATTTTGATCAGACTGCGATCTGAAAAAAAAATAGTATCGGAACCAGATCCGCGTCGAAACCGTGCAATTTGACAAATTTAGGTCTTCATTAGGATAGTATCACGATGCCTCTACGTCGAAAGCCGTCCTCGCAAGTTTTCACCAACATCAAATGCAGACCAATGCTGATCAACGGCCGATTTTAGTGCGTTATTCTGCGTTGCCACTACGACATACATGCACAACATATCATGATGTTACATGAACACAGGCCAAGAAGGCTGTACGACGATGTCGGTGCGTTGTAGCCGATCATATCACGCGCATAGCACGCTTGTTGTACGTCATGCGCGTAGAGGGATCGGATTGGGTGCGTATGCTACTATTCCACTGTTATGAGATCTGTTGCGAACGCCACGATTGCTGATTGTGGAAGTTTTCTGGAATTTCAGGTTTTGATGCGAGGTGATGCGAGTTACCTATACGTTATCATTCGATTTGTTGCGCATTGATGCGGTAAGGTCACGAAAGATAAATTTCAGGTGACATGAACTCACGATCTGAACACCCGTACCTCAGTCTGTGAATTGGGTAAGAATTACAACTTAAAACAAGAGGCACATGGGCCACATCGCTCACCTGAATCACTTTAGCTCTGTCATTGTTCAGCTGGTGTGATTTTAAAAAGATGTTTTTATCAATCTTTATTCCCCATGAATTTTTTTATCCCATATTGTGCCCCCAATCTAGCCCCAAAGGAATACATCACCACTGAAAATAAATTCACATAACACAGAAATGCACATCAATATGACTGACATGATCTTGCTGTTCTGCATAAAAACCAAGGTCACAAGGTCATAGATCATGGTATGATACGAAAGACCTTGGCATAAGAAATCTATATACAAAATATGAAAGCTGTATCTTAAATAGTTGAGGAGATATTGAATAAGTCAGATTTTTATTAAAAGCAGGCCAGATTTCCAGGTCAAGGTCACATGATCGCACACCATCGCATCACATGAAAAGTCTTTTCGTATAGAAATTATGTACAAAATATGGAAGCCCTAGCTTAAATAGTTCTAGAGATATTTTTAATCATTTTTCTATATATCAGCATATAACGCTTTGATCCCCTACTGTGCCCCCCCCCCTACCCCCCCCCCCCCCCGGGAACTATGAATTGCACAAATTTGGATCTACTATATGTCAGAAAGTTTTCATGTAAATTTCCACTTTTCTGGCCCTGTGGCTTTTGAAAAGATTTTCCCTATATACTCGTTTGTAAACCTTTGAACTTTTATCACTTATTGTGCCCCCAACCTACCCTCGGGGCCATGGTTTTTACAAATGTGAATTGATCTATGTCAGGAAGCATCCATGTAAATGTCAACTTTTCTGGCCAAGTGATTCTTTAGAAATTTTACTGGCATGTAAATTTGAACTTTCCTTGCCCAGTGGTTCTTGAGAAGATTTTCCCTATATATTTGTATGTAAAACTTTGATCCCCTATTGTGGCCCCACCCTTCCCCCGGGCACCATGATTTTGGCAAACTTGAATCTGCACTATATCAGGAAGCTTTCATATAATCGTAAACTTCTCTAGCCCCGTGGTTCTTGAGAAGATTTTTAAAGATTTTCCCATGTAAAACTTAGATCCCCTATTGCAAACCCATCCTACCTCGGGGGCCATGATTGTAACAAGCTTGATTCTGCACTATATCAGGAAGCTATCCTGTAAATTCGAACTTTCCTGGCTCAGTGGTTCTTGAGAAGAACATTTTTAAATGAGCCAACCCTATTTTTATACTTTCCTGGCCCAATGGGTCTTTTGAGAGCAAGATTTTTAAAGATTTCACTATATATTCCCATGTAAAACTTTGATATCCTACTGTTGCCCCACCCTACCCCTGCAGGCCATGATTTTTAAAAACTTGAATTTGCACTCTGTCATGAAGCTTTGATATAAATTCAAAATTGTCTGGCTCAGTCGTTCTTGAGAAGAACATTTTTAAATGACCCACCCTATTTTTGCATTTTAGTGATTATCTCCCCTTTGAAGGAGACATGACCCTTCAATTTTACAAACTGGAATCCCCTGCACCCAACGATGATTTTTTGCCAAGTTTGGTTGAAATTGGCTCTGTGGTTCTGGAGAGGAAGATGAAAATGAAAAGTTTACAGATGGACGGACAGACGACAGACAAAAGATATCAGAATAGCTCACTTGAGCTCAGGTTACCTAATGCTATTTAATGTCGCACACTCTGCGTAATACGCCAGTTTCGAGATACGAACTCTTCTGTGTAGGAGGTGCATTTAGTGAAACTTTGAATGACGAAGTGGGACAGAGTGGACCTATAGTCAGCGAGGAAGATGACGAAATGTATTAAAAGCAGCTTCTCTTTTAATATGTAAATGTGGGAAATACAATATACTATCGAAAGAAATGTTTTACTAAAGTGGAAACATAAAAACAATGTCATATTTGCAAGTAATGTCTTAGATATGGTACTTCTGACCAACGAAATAACGTGATATGATAAGAATTCTATGCATTTAATTACTCCCTAAATACTTATAAATTACTTAGTTTGTGTATCAGTCGAATTCGGGTGATCTAAGAGTGTATGAGAAACTTACTGAGTACATTCACTTACGCAGTGATGAATAATAGTCCCACTCCCGCGTGTAAAGAAATTGTTTCGCGCCTCACTATATATGAGAGTTCTCCAAAGGGAAATAACTCGGGTGTATCTCGAAACCGGCGTATTGCTTGTTGCAATGCGCAAACAATTTATTTATCGGTAGAGTATTAGTGCCAGGGTCCAGCTAAAATTCGAGTAAAAAATAATAAACAGTTTTCTTAATTCATTACTACATATATTGGAAAGAATACGTAACTTCGGGATGAACTTTGTTGAAAACTTTGATTGATTATGTGTGAATATAGTAGAATACAGAGTAGAATTTTATATCATTTGGTTTATTGTTGTTCTTTTATGCCATCGGCGAACTTGGGTACCCTATATTTAGAGTTCTATATCTGAACTCTTTCATAGTAAGTTCAATTCCAAGCGATATAATATTGTCTGTGTTACTGACCATCAAAGAATAATATAGTGAAACTTGACAAATCTATATATATATATATATATAAAATATAGCTTTTGAATTTAAAAAAAATCTCAGCTGTAATCTCTAACAACGAAGCAAAAATCAAAAGGGTCGAGGTAACGACACCGTGATGTATACCAGTGCTTGTCATTGACTGTTGAAGATCAGTTTTCACTCACCAACTGTAAAAGGTACAAAGATTGACCATATGTATTCCTTGATATTCGTAAGAAAGGAGGAGTTTCGATAAATCTCATTACACTCCAAAAAGACAGTTCCTAAATGGTCACTCTCGGTTTTCATTCCCCATTATTTAAGGAAGATGGACCCATTTCGAAATTTTATGCTTCTGCACATAAAGCCGTGCGTATCGCCATTTGCATTATCCCCGCATTGTGACATCACTGTAAATGTTTGCCTTATATCAAAATTGGAATAAAATCTGTATTGTAGAAACGAATTAGGGCCGTCGTCCTTCAATCATGCGTTTTCAGTTGTATATTTTGATGTCATGTTCAAAGTCAATTTACACTCGATGTTATAGGGACAGTGGAGAAACCATTAGGAATGACAACATTATTAGAAATAAATTACTCAGAACTAAGCCTAACTTAGCTGCATAACTGTATGCAAAACATTCTACCTCTAAGAACTGTTGTCATAATTTTGATGGGTTGATTGGTCTCCAAAATTTTATAATATTTTCGTTTGTGTCGTTGGTCATTTTTAATTGTTTAAATATCATTTTCTGGTGACCTAATATCATATTGCATTTTTTATTTACTGGGTGGGTGTAAATGCAAAAATATTGAAACATAACAATATGACACTATCGTCTATATTTAGCGGATATAGAGAGTTGTGCTAATAATATATCACCATGTTTACTTTCACTGCGTGTGTATGGTCTATGTAGCGTGAGATAAGATATATATAATACGATCATGAATATTCATTTGTCATTTACTGTACCTGACACTATGACAGAAGGTTATCATTTAACACTTTCCATATAATACATAATAGACCAATCTGTGAAGTGCAATGTAAGTATGAGTTTATCATCAAGTTTCACATCTAGTCAAATGTATTTTAAGTTTGCTAAGTGATTAATTAGTAAGTGTTTATGGTAAACATTAAGTATAAGTACATGACTACATACTCTTTTTTATAGGTCGGAAATGAACGGAGAAGCAACGCAGCAAGTATTCAATTGCGAAACATGCAAGAAACCGCGGGAACATCAATACTTCTGTAACGCTTGTCAACATCAGCTGTGTCAACGGAGTGAGTGTCTACGAGCACATCTTGGAGAAGGACATGATGTTGTCCAGTTTGAAAGTAGAGTTCAATTTAGACAAAAGCAGATGCATTATGAAGTATGTCAGTCCCACACAGATAAGGTGCTCAACATGTTTTGCAGGTCATGTCATAAGAAAATCTGCGATGGGTGTGTTCGACTTAATCACAGAGACGTGAAGAAACACTTAGTTGTTGGGATAAACTATGTTCTAGCTGACAAAAGAAAAACTTTGACAACGAATACGAGTATTCTGAAATGCAATGCTATCCCAAGATTTGTAAAAGGCATTCAATATTTAGATGAGGAAATTGCCGATTCTGTAGAAGCTTACAATGTGAAGAGAGATACAATTGTCAAAACGTTACAATTATGGCAAGATGAAATGGGAAGACTGGCCAATAGACTGTTCACTGACCTGCAATGTTTACAAGATTTGCACCTAACACATCTAAGAGAACAACGGGGGTACCTTGAAAAAACATTGATTCAGATGGGAGACTTGGTTCGAACAAACGAGAAACGCTTACAATCGCCATTGGAAATCATCGAGCATGGAGTAGGAGGCATAGAAAAGTATCTGGTGTTTCCTGAAATAATTACATATGATCCGCCCGAGTTCTCGGTCGGGACACTTTCCACTCTCCTCGATGCTGTGAGTAAAAATCAGCGGGTGACGTACTCGCCTCGTTATAGTGCGTCATCAGATAGCCTGTGTGCCAAGTCGTGTGTCTTCATCGGAGAACTAACTAGGCTTACTGAGAAAATTCACAAGAAGGAAAAAATACGGATAGGAATTCAGAATGAAATGATTCTTGTCAGTTCATTTCCAGCAAATCACAACCGCCGCCATTTTTCTGACATATGTTGTTCATTCTCTGATTTTGCTTGGATTTACGATCAGACTTCAAGCAAAATCTTAAAGGTGACAGAAAATGGAGATTTGTCGATAGAGAAGAAGATTGAAGACATGAGTTATATAACAGCGCATCGCAATGGCGAAATATTTTTCACAAGTGAGAAAAGCAAGAGTCTGAATAAAATGTCATTTTCGGAAAATTGTTCACAAACTGTCCAGGTAGTGACCATGACCGAGTGGATCCCCTACGGACTCACGTTGACAAAGACAAACGATATTTTAATCTGTGAAAGAAGGCAATCACGAGGACGAGTCGTGCGATACAGCACACAAGGTCATCAGCTGAAGGTCATCGAAAAATGCCTAGGGACATCACTGTTTCAGAGACCAGAGAGGGTCACAGAAAACAAAAATGGTGACATTTGTGTAACAGATACCGAGATTCCGGGGTCTCTTGTTGTTGTGAATAATTTAGGGGAATTCAATTTCAGATATACCCCCGATGACCAGTATCCGGGTTCTACCTACAGACATCTGCCTTTATTGTCGGAATACAAACCATTTATTCCAAGTGGAATAGCCACAGACAGATATGGGAATATTCTGGTTTCCGATTCTCAAAAACTAACAATCCACTTATTGGACCAATGGGGACAGTTTGTACAATTTTTATCAAGCAAACACGTGAAGGTTCCGACTGCCTTATCCGTAGATGACGCGGGAAAATTGTGGATATCTGACGGAAAACTACAAATTAAGATAGTAAAATATCTTAATTCCTCCTGATTTACTTTGCAAGTTTTGTTCAACATTGTGACAAACACAAACTAATTAGAAATATGTATAGGGAGTTACAAGTGTTGTGGACTTCAAAACAAAGCTTTGTGGACTTTGAAACAAACATCAAAGCTATCAAAGTTACAAAAAAAAAGAAAAAAGACCAGAATACCATGTATTTCCTTAAATACTTGTCGTAAGAAACACCATATGGATTATTAACACAAACATAATAATTGTTTGTAATCCAGAATTTACAACAAAAAAAGTGGTCTGAATACTTGTTTAAAAATTCGCATTACAAAGGATATTTCGTAGTTGGTGTTAAAGTGTATTAACATGTAGTTTCTACCGAGGCTTGATCGAGGAAAAAACACACAAAACACATTATTGAAACATTTGGTTTAGACCATTTGTAAGTGTTTTCCCTGTGGTATATGGAGAAAATGTTATCAATAGAAAGTGAACTAAAGATTATGAGTTCAATTGAATAGTTTCCCCACACTATGTTATTTGTTTTCAGGCGTGTATGTATATATAGCGTTTTTGAATGTATTGATGTGCAAATTCTCGTTTAGCTTTATTTTTGTCCAATCAAAACAACTGTAATAAATAACATTGGAATTATTCTAATTTAAACACATTTTGTTATATGTATATCTTAATAGGACCAGGCAGCACGCAGAACCAATATAAGCCTTCTCCTAAGATCACTACACATACATTATGATTACAATTATCATGGATATGTTGTATATCATCGGAGGAAAATATATCAAACACCTCAGCTTTGATTGTAGTTTATAACGGCAAACTGTGTAAAAAAAAATTACCAAAAAAGGTAGACTCACGGGGAGGTGTGGGTGCAGGGGGGCCTTGGACCCCTACTTTTTTTTTTATAATGTTCATTATTATTTTCAGTTTGTAATGTAGATAAAGATGTATTGGGTGACCCCCTCTATTTTTATTAGTAGTAGTGAAAGAGAAGAATGTGAGTTTGAAAGATAGGGAAGTATGACACACCCCCTAACCACCCTACCACCGCCGCCGCCACCACCAACACCGCCACGAATTGGGATTTTGAAGATCGTGGATCTTTTTGTTTTTCTTGTCAAGATTTTGTGGACAAAGTTCTCTCTCTCTTCAATAAAAAAACCTTCTAAGTTTAGTTCCGGCTGCCCACCTCCACCTTAAAAAAAACGATGACGCATGCTGTCAAGATTACTACTTATTTTCTGAATAAAGTACACAAATATGACATGGGGTGCAGAATATTTCATGTTTATTTGGTTTATAAGTTTGAATATTGCTCTACATTTATGAACGAGTAGATGTCACGACCAGGAGACACCCTAACCTATCTACATAATGTACACGTACATCCAATTTAAAAAAAAAAACCTCTCATTTTCGCAGACGTATTTCCCTCAGAATCTTGATGCTAGATTGATACGATCTGAGACTTCATTAATCTCATATAGGATTGATAAGATTGATCACTGTTCGTTATCTTTATCAGCCATAATCAGTAATTGAGATGTTACCGTTTCCGTGCGGTCGATTGATTTTGTGTTATTTTATGTTGTCATGGCGATATTTCAGACATATTTTGTCGACAAACTGATAAGACTAGGGGCAAGTTTTGCAGTCTCTGTGGCTGCCAGCAATAAGTCTGCTGGTTTAAAAAAAAAACTTGTGAACACAATTTGTCCTTGTACATTAATATATCAAGTCAACAGAACGCTGCAGAATATTACGTATATACACATAATGTACAGATTTTGCATCATTTGACAAATATTGTATTTCTCTATTCATCAACCTACGCGTATTATGTTATACATTTATTTCATGTTGAATGAGCTGAAGACTCTCTCTCTCTCTCTCTCTCTCTCTCTCTCTCTCTCTCTCTCTCTCTTACCAATCAGAGGTAAATAAATAACCTAATTTATTTTCTGGTTAATCCTTTCCTTTCCTTTTTATTTGTTTCACTATTATATATACTAGAATATATTATCTCTTATAATATTATCATTTGATATTAGAACACTGCCTTAATTAGAATTAGATCCCTTGATCCGCTCACCTACTATCGCTAGGTAAGCGGATCAAAGTATCTAATCTTAATTAGATTGTATTGATGGTCAAAGTCCGTCTTATGGCCTCAAATTAATTTGGGTATGGATGGATTAGTCTATCTATCTACCTTGGGATGCAACGAAAACCGACACTGCTTGATATCAAAAATGACATTGACGACCTTAACCTACAAATTATCAAACTAAAACAGCAGCAGATCTTATTTTATGAAAAGCAATGAGAGGGATTTCAAACAGATACAACGCTAATTTTTGTTCCCACAATTTTTATATCTTACCAATTATAATGAGCTTGATGAAAAAAGAGCTGATATCAGTACAATATCTATACTTAAAACAATTTTTGCCCAAACAATTCCGAAATGCTTGCTCCAGAGTTACTGTTTGCACTTTTAATATTATTCCATATAAGAGGTGAAGTCCGTAAGTAGAATCTTACTTGATTACGTGTAGTTAATGTTGTAAATTTAGATTAAAAAACTTTCCTTCGATAAACTACCCTAAAAGAGCAAAAATGATAGTAAAGTGGCGGATCTTAGCCAGTTTTCTTCTCCCTTCTTATATCGATTGATTGATTGAATATTGTTTAACGTCACTCTCGAGAATATTTTACTCATGGAGACGTCACCACTGCCGATGAAAGGCTGCAAAATGTAGGCCTATGCTCGGCGCTTATGGCCATTGAGCAGGGAGGGATCTTTATCGTGCAACACCTGCTGTGACACGGGGCCTCGGTTTTTGCGGTCTCATCCGAACGACCGCCCCATTTAGTCGCCTCTTGCGGCAAGTAATGGGTACTAAGGACCTATCCTAATCCGGATCCCCACGGGTTCCTTCTTATAATGACAATTTAAGATAATACAACATGATATAATGCTGTGGTTTACAGATGCTTGATTTTGATCTTACAAATGAAAAATATATGTAATTGATAATTGTTAAATAAAATATGCCTGTTCGTTTCTTCAATCCGTGATTTTAGTCTTGAATCAGCGTTATGGAAATTTTCAGAACAACCAATCGCACATTCTCGGATCTTTCAGAAATTGCGATTGGTTTACAACATGTGTAGGCGTTCAATGTTAGCTATACTTATAATAATTTTGACTAAGTTCATATTTATTATTTCATGAAGATTTATAATTATATTTCTTATATATATATATATATATATATATATATATATATATATATATATATATATATAATTATAATTATATATATATATATATATATATATATATATATATATATATATATAAAAGCACTAAAGTTCCAACAACACCCGATACTTCAAAGTGTCGGATCCACAACATGGATAAAAGGTCAAATACAAAAAATTATACAAAGCACTAAAATGACCAACGACACGAACAACGAGATTGTCAAATTTTCGGGACGACCCGTCCCTTCTTCAGGACAAACGAAAACAATTACAATTACAATCCTGAAGAAGGGACGGGTCGTCCCGAAAATTTGACAATCTCGTTGTTCGTGTCGTTGGTCATTTTAGTGCTTTGTATATATATATATATATATATATATATATATATATATATATCATTCAACGAAGGACATCCCCCCTCCAGAGAACAACAATCTAACACATCGATGATTTTTTAAATACGGTATTCATCTAATATGTTCTCAATTTTTTTCGTGATTATGAAAGTCACTGTTACGACATTTTGGGACAATTGATTAACAGAAACCGATATGTACAAACACATGGATAAACACAAAAAACTTGTTCTAATTTTTGTTTGAACATGTTTTCTGACGACGCAGCTGTTGAAAGTAAGTAACAAGTCGAAAACTGTCCAATACAAGTATGTCAGATATCAAAAACTGTCCAATACATGTATGTCAGATATCGATTTGGGAAGTAAGTAATACGTCAAAAACTGTCCAATACATGTATGTCAGATATCTACTCGTACGGAGCTGTTCTGGGGATTTTCTGCCTTATAACTTTATAGTTAAAACATTTTACCGAAATTAGATTGTACACTACCTGATAATGTGCAAAAAATCAGGCCACTGTTTACAATATAGCAGTTTTTCTATTTGTCATTTATATAGTGCTTTATGTTTTCGATCATTGCGTTTGACGAGAAGAAACGGTGTGTTTTCATGATTTTGCCCTTAAATTGTCACTCTGGACAGAAACTACCATTATAAACAAATTCGCAATACTGAGTTTCAAATTTTGAAATTATATGAACCACTGTTCATTTTGTCTTTGGTCAACTATTCGGCATGACGGGTTATTATTGCAATCGTAAAATTATGATTCCCCGCGCTTGCGCGTACTTTATAACATAGGAATCACACATACATTAACTGTATCCCCATATCCAGGGGATCCGAGGGTCGACCACCATCGTCGCCTCGCTGCAACAAACCTAATGTAGCACGGCCTCTACTGGGCAGTCTGCACTATAAATCTACACCACCATCATTGGCTGTATTGTGGAGCTGATGTTTCCGGAATAACCCAATGGTACACCCTTCCAATCAACTATATCAGAATTAAGTAAACAGTCAGTGTGATAAATATGCATATTTCAGACAAGCTTGAATATTACACAATACTTCAGTGATAAGATAATGTATGACAAAATAGTACGCACTGTCAACAAAGAAATTCATTGGATATTTACTGGACCAGGAAGAGTGAAAACTCAATATTCACATTATTTACTTATTGGTGGTCATACGGCATGAGTAAATATATCTTAATTGACAATATCTGCTGTGGATGTTAAAGATTTATCTTTGTCTCATTGGATGTCGGTCGAGTGCTCGTCACGCAGCTATTGTTAAGGTTTCCCGGAGTTTGAAATGCGTTCAAAACATACATTGGATTGCGAGGTCGGTTTTTGGTTTTCAGTTGTAATTTATATACTTAAGTACAGACAGTTTATATAGAAGGTTCGCTCGGCTATATATTAACATATCTGTTATGATATCACATGACTTCGTTGATCACGTGACGGTCATTTATAATCGTTTGAAATGTTTCACATAAACCGCTTCAGATTATTTTTAACTTTTTGTTAATGAACTCATCGTATCCTTGTGTACCCGAAATGTGCTTGGGAAAAATGGTAGTATTACTTGCGTACAATATACACGTATTTCATGAAGAGTTCAACTTACGGACACACTTCCCTACACATTTGAGGGTAATCTGTATTCAAACAAAGCCATCATACATTTAACCAAGCAAGACTCGGATAGAGAACAAACTCCTCTTACGATTTCCGTAATAGATCTCAAATGAATCCTCATAAATTACCTGCGCTAGACTCTTTTATAAACACATCATAAATTCTACCTCTTATCACTGGTATAAAACAGAGTACATTTCAAAAGTATATTTTTCGAAAGTAGTGTATACACGCTGAATTTAAATCAAGGGTAATTAAACAAACTATTTTAAAATATTCGAACATATATATATATAAGATATTAAAATACAATTCAGACAACTGAATTTTGCAATAGCGTTCTGACATCTGATAGGCAGTTTGAAATAAGGTCTAGAGTTTTTGACACTCTCCCCGTCATAACAGCTCAAGTTTGCAGTGACTTGACGTCATTTTCCATTATGACGTCATATTGGTAGTTCAGAGAAGTAAAGGCATAAAGTGCACTGTGATATTCTATTAAAAGGGAATCCTTAACCTATAGTCTAGTCAATCTAGCAAATCACCTCAAAGTAATTGCAACAGAAACAAACTCGACGGAATTTAATAAACAAAAGCGTGATTAACAACATACAAAAAATCGGACAAAATCGGACAATGGGAAATATTTAAAATTTAGACTTAAATATTTTAGTAAACCATCGATATTTTGTGATGTTTACGGCACGCCGTACACGTAAAGGGGAGTAACTTAACTGTGAAAGTCATCGGAATGAAGTTATACACAACGATCTGAAGTGCATGTAATAAAAAACGCGATTAAACAGCTTTTAAAACAGTTGTATTAAAAAGGTGATTTTAAGACCTTCTATATGCATACAATATTGCTCAGCATCTCATATTCTTTGCCGACTTCCATTCCCGGGGAACTTTCGCGAATAAAGCTTCAAAATATTTTGTTTGACCCTCTACTGAATTAATTTTAATTATAAAACACAATATTTACTTTAGAAGTTATGAATAATCAATTATAAATGAAATCTTAAAGAATTAGTGTCAATTTACAAGGGGGAATTACGGTTGTTAAAAAAGAAAGTATGGAAAGCCATTCGGGTTAAAAGTTTCAGTTATTTTGTATCTTCATCATTTGAGCAAGCGTTTTGTATTAAAAACTTTTATAAAACTAAGTAAGTAAATATTTTTGCTTTTCTTTTTCAAATTCAGGTTTGGGGAGTCATTCATGGGTAATAATAATGATAATAAAACATTGATAATATAAATAATAAAAATCAATGTAAGTAAACACTTGCGCATAGTATCATGATTTGATGTAAAATCGAGTAGTTACTCTTTTTAATTAGTCTTGGGCTCACGACCTGCGGAACCATATCTCCTAGCAGCATGCAAACAGCGCGCTAGACCGCCCGGCCATCTATTCAAGACAACACTTGTTTTCGATGACGATGGAATTCTCGCCACGCTGGCACACGATACAGTTATTTATCGTAAATTTTAGAGGATCATACAAAATGCATATTGTGTTTGAAATGTCTATATATAAAGCACAGAAATAGCAACGAACTCTGAAATAAACATAACTGCCCTAAGGGACGAAATCAATGTCGGATGAAAATTTAAATTAAATTAGTTAGGGGGAGGGGAATAAAAACTCCCGCAAGTTTCTGTCATCCGACATCGATTACACTTTAGTGGAAAAAGGAAAAAGACAAGCGACTGTTGAATACCACATAATATTTAAAACATATTAATGAACATTTAATAGATTTAATGTACACTTTCATTTGTGAATAAACAGTAGAAAAGGTATACAGAGTGTTATTTATAATCGTATGTTTCTTTTCTTTTTATTCGATTAGTTTCAACATTTGTCATATTAAGTTTTAAAGGGGGGGGGGGGGGGGGGTTCTTGGTGAAAACTATGTGAACTTAGTTTTTTGTGAGACATTGAATTTTTGACCCTGCCCCTAATATAAGTGAAGAATATCGTTAAAACCAGATGTCTTTTTAGGAAACGAAGTTTGTCAATCCTTTCCCTTTCTACATGTATTCACAGGATGCGACACAACGTCAAGAATGTTCGGCATCGGAACGGGTCCTGTATAGTCAAAATGTAGACAAATCGCGAAAAAATCCTGTATATGATTAGTTTTTAAATGGAGACAGGCTACTGACAAACAAGTTGATGGTGAAGGGGTTTCAACTGTTTCGTTTAAAGTCAGCATTTCGCGAATTATATGGTCGTTATAACAATCTACTTTGCCAATACAACCTATCATTGGGTCAAATCTGTCTGACTTGTTTCATATAGATTGTTAGGCCGTTTTTGGCACAATGATATTGAATAAGGGTAACTCCGTTTGCCTTTATAAGATATAGAGCTCACGGCGGGTGTAACCGGTCAACAGGGGGTGCTTACTCCTTATCGCCCATATACATCTGATCCCACTTCTGGTATATCCAGGGGTCCGTGTTTGCCCACCTCTCTATTTTGTATTGCTTATAGGAGTTACGAGATGGATCACTGTTCATTATCTTCACCTTCCTATATGAGGATTTCATAGAGAAAAGGATATATTCTGGTGTCGATGTCATATCGACTTTGTACGATGGAATACCGTAGAGACACTTATAGGAGATTTGCTATGTGAAGAATTGTCTAACACAAAATCATTTTTATAAGTTCAGTCATTGCCACTAACTACTAACTACAGCTGCAGAAAAGGAGCACTGCAAGAATTTTTTAAGTCATAGAGTGGACTAAAGAAATGATTAATTTGGATCCTTCGAATTGGGGCTTATCACTGCTTTCAGCAATTCTTGTATCCGTTAAAACTAAATTACAAGTCGCGCCAAATAAACTTTTGAACGTTTTTTGCTGTAAATGCAAGGCAAATTGTGACACTAGCCGTTGTACTTGTAAAAACATGGACTGAACTGTACTGTAATTACTCAAATGATCACTTATATAATTATAGCAATAATGGCTCTACACCTTTTATCATTACATGCAAAGTTGATAAATTTTTACGTACAGAGGTCGATTTTTAGACAGATTGGTTGCTCTCCCTCCTCTTTTTTTTTTTTTTTTTTTAAAAAAATAGCATTGTCGTGAACTGTACACAGTGGAAGTGTAAAATTGAACTGAGAGAACAACCTTAGCCCCCACCCCCCACGACCACCACACACACCATCAAGGATTTTTATAACTTTGGATTAAAATTTACTTGTCAATTTTCAGGCAATATTGTGAAATTATCTTCACCCCCCCCTTTTTTTTTTTTACGATGCTGCGTGCCTGATTCATTTTGCTTTTAATTCTATGTGTCCATTGTTTTTAAAACAGATTACTCCTGAAATTCTCGGTATTAATTGCACAATAATTTGGATAGAACTAAACATCAAATACGGCTATAACCCCCCCCCCCCTTTCCCAAACTCTAGAACTTGACGAAGTGCACGTATTAAAGATTTCTTTATAAAATCGAAGAAACTGAACCTTGTTTCGTCATAGATGTAGTACAAACTGTTAAAACTCAGCTTAATAAAGAATTTGGTAACGTAAGCTTTACTATACACTGTTTGTTTTAAAATACTACATGTATTTATGTGAAACATAGGACCGGAATGGTAAGCGCGCTTCCAACTTCCGATGTAAGGGGAGTAACTGCAAAAATGTAGGTCATCTTTTACAGACCATTTTTGAAGGGGCACTTGTTTTGTGTTAACAATTTATTTTAATGTATAAATCTTCATGTGGTAACTCATATATGCCTAATGGACAGGAAAAAGTATTTTCTTCCAAAATCCAGTTTTTAACGATTTTTGTTGGGAAATGAAGATTTCAGCCCAAAATTCGGCAAGGGAAAATAAATTTTGGTGCAGAAAAGTTTAGTTGTGCATTTGGACATTTTATTCTTAAATTTATAAGATCAATGTCATCTCTTCTATAAAACAGTAATTTCCTATCATTTCCAATTTTTCACTATTTTTGTTTTAGAAAAAGGTAGGTTTTCCTACCTAAAATGGTATTTTTCATATATATTGCCAATAATCTATATATCTTACTTGTTGAGCAGTTTTTAAAATAAATCCTAACTTCAATATTTTATTGGTAGACTCAAATGTATGACAAAATGTGGGTTTTCTTCTTAAAATTTCAATCTTTAACAATTATATTCAAAAAAGCAAGATTTTACCCAAAAATTATAGTCAAGGAAAGAATATATTCTGCTGTAAAAAAAATTAATCGAACATTTCCAGGTTGAAATTTGAGATATGAAACTTATTTTTACTGTATGTTACATAAAATGGACATTTTCTTCAATTTCCAGTTTTTAGCGATTTTCATGAAAAAACACATCCTTTTACCCCAAAATTCCAATTTTCCCATGGAAATACAAAAGCCGATTTTTAATATGTTGTTTGCATGTGTTTTCTTGCATGAATAATCAAAATTTCATTTCTGTTGCAATTAGTTTGAGGTTTTGCTCATTTTTGAGCTAGATTGACTAGACTACTACCCGCGCAGCGAATGATGACTCCATAGATACAATGTACATATACACAGTAACCCATCATGGTTCTCAGAGGCGACACCGGTCCCTACAGCCCCTGTATCGTGGTTCTCAGAGGCGACACCGGTCCCTACACCTCCTGTATCGTGGTTCTCAGAGGCGACACCGGTCCCTACAGCCCCTGCATCGTGGTTCTCAGAGGAGACACCGGTCCCTACAGCCCCTGCATCGGAGTGCTCTATACTATCTTATTTTCTAGAACCCGGACCTCCTCATCCACCACGACATAGAGATACTCAAATGTAATAAGTGGAATGAAAAGGGTGTGAAGCTTCTTGATTAAATGATGGAAAACTGTTCCGGTATATATTATACACCTATTTACGGGCTATGATGACAATAATAAGTTTATTGATTGATTGATTGTATCTTGCTTAACGTCTCGCTCGAGAATTTTTTGCTCATATGGAGACGTCACCAAGGCCGGTGAAGGGCTTAAAATTTAGGCCTATGCTCGGCCCTCACGGCCATTGAGCAGTTCTTTAGTGTGTCACACCTACTGTGACACGGGACATCCGTTTTTAAGATCATCTCCGAGGACCAGTGACAATCACACCTGATGTCGAGCATTTGGAGATGGAATTGTCACTACTTGTTTTAACGACTTAAGTCTGTCGTGGCCGTGATTTGAACCTTGGCCTTCCTTATGCGGGGCGAATGCTCTAACCTCTCGGCCACTGCGGCGCTATTTCCCGCGGCGCTATTTCCCCAGGCGCTGCTGCTCGTCTTCGTCTTGCTGGTTGCAATAAAAACGCTTATTGTCGTGTTATTTCACATTTACCGACTCCTGTGATCCGAAACACACATGCTTGAATACACATACATCTAGCTCATCTCTCTCTCTCTCTCTCTCTCTCTCTCTCTCTCTCTCTCTCTCTCTCTCTCTCTATATATATATATATATATATATAAGGGAAATCACTCATAAAGGTTGAAATGTACACTGTAAATGTACTGGTAAATATATACAATTGTTATGATGAATACCAAATGATGTTCATTGTTACTATTTTGTCTTTTCGGGCTGTTTTGTTTTTATTGTGAAATACAATGAATATGTATTGTGAACCCTGAAACAGGAGTTGGGTATTTCTATCCCATAAACACAATTGGACCCTTCAAGCAATAGGGGTCTTCCTCTCTTGATAACAAGGCTACATGTGAAGAATGAAAACAATAAAGCAAAAATTGTGACCTGTAGAGTGACTACGAGCGTGACCTTGACATTTAGACCTTAAAAACAATGCAAAATAAGATATGAGGATAGTCTACCAAACTTCCGCCAGAGGAGACGCAGAGGACTATGGGTAGTATGGATAGTCTTCAAGTTCAGTGTCATACACACTATCACATACCAATGCACGAACGGGCACGATAGTACAACCCTCATTGCAAAGGAATAATAATGTAAGCTTGGACGTAAATGCTATTTCTATTATGTGTACAACAACATCAGCGATCTACTGTAGTGAAATTACTTTTGTTTATGTTATAGAAAGTTGGAGTTTTTCAGTTCTTGTGCTCATGTTGAAATTAGGGATGTTAACGAATATTCGAATATTCATTTGATGAGTTGATTGATTGATTTGCTGTTTTCCTCCACACTCAACACTTTTTCAGTTATCTGGTGGCGCCCAGTTTTTATTGGTGGAAGAGAGAACCCAGATACAATGTAACTGGGAAGAGACCACCGACCTTCCGAAAGTAAACTGGGAAACTTTCTCACTTACCGGCGCGAGCGGGATTCGAACCCGCGCCGACCAGAGGTGAGAAGCCGTGTGATTTTGGGCGCGATGCTTTAACCACTCGGCCACGGAAGCCCGGGGTTGATATTTGAATTTGAAATTAAGGTATAACCGTATATACTTGGATAACAAGAGCTACAGAAAGCTACCTAACGATTACCGAACACCAAGAACGCAAGAACCGGAAATAGAAGACAATGTCCAAGAAAAAATGGAAAACGCAAATATACGTATCTATTGATCAGTCATCCAAAACAAATTACTTTGTTAAACGCCACTCTGATTCCACGCACAAGTACTCTGAAGTTGAAATAAAAAATATGCTGGTGTTCCTCAATGACAATATCTTCGTGGTCTTTGGTGATCAGGTCTTCCAACAGTTTGTTGGAATCCCTATGGGCACGAATTGTGCTCCTTTGTTAGCTGACTTGTTTTTACATTCCTATGAAGCAGAATTTCTTAAAAAATTTCTACGTGAGAAGAAAAAAATATCTTGCTCTGGCCATTAATTCCACATTTAGATTTATTATACTTTCATGTAAAACACTCGAATTTGATTGGTCGAGAAGCATTTAAAAAACATATTGTTACCCTCTGAGAAAAGAAAGCACGCACTCCAGGGTGATAGCATCTAGCAACGGGTAACGGTACTTGACAACGGGTGATATCATAAAAAAGCATCGCATGCGTCAAATTTATTCGTGTACAGTAGGCCGTAGATTGTTAGACGACGTCATCTGAGCGTTTGTAATAAACATGAATACCCGCATCGATATACGAAATATCGTCTTTTTGTTTTGTTGTTTATATAACATTCAGTATAATAAAGCAAATATTGCATGTAGTTGAAGGTAACATTGAAAATGTTCACTCCGAGAAAACCATTGTCACCCGAGGCGTAATATCAACGATGTATTATATATTAACGATGATAATGTTCATTCATAATTATGCCGATTCGATTTATCTCAGTGAACTCGAAATAAAAGACACTACAGAGTCGTCCACTTCGGCTTCATACTTAGATATTTTATTGAAAGTCAATATTAACGGCAAACTAACAACTCGACTTTATGACAAACGGGATGATTTCAGCTTCTCCATCGTAAACTTCCCATATTTATGTAGCAATATTCCATTATCACCGTTCCGTGGGGATCCGGGTTAGAATAGGTCCCCAGTATCCCTTGCTTGTCGTAAAAGGGGACTAAATGGGGCGATCCTTCGGATGAGACCACAAAATCAGAGGTCCTGTGTCACAGCAGGTGTGGCACGATAAAGATCCCTCTTTGTTCAAAGGCCGTAAGCGCCGAGCATAGGCCTAAATTATGCAGCCCTTCACCGGCAATGGTGACGTCTCCATATTAGTGAAATATTCCCGAAAGGGACGTTAAACAATATTCAATCAATCAATCCATTATCATCTGTATATGGTGTTTATATTTGTCAACTGATTCGATACGCAAGAACTTGTTCTGCTTTGGTCAGTTTTTAAATCGAAGCAGGCTACTGACAATTAAACAAGTTGATGATGCAGGGGTTCCAACAGTCTCGTTTAAAGTAAGCATTTCGCAAATTCTATGGTCGTTATAACGATCTAGTTTGCTAATATAACCTATCATTGGGTCAAATGCTGTCTGACGTGTTCATACCGATTGTTAGGTCGTTCTTGGCACACTGATTTTGACTACGGATAACTCCGTTTACCTGATCAAGATATGGGGCTTGCAGCGAGTGTGGCCGAAAGGCGGGTGATGCTTACTCCTCCTTGGCACCTAATCCCACCCCTGGTATATCCAGGGGTCCGTGTTTGCCCAACTCTATATTTTGTATTGCTTATGAGAGTAATGAGATTGATCGCTGTTCGTTATCTTCGCCTTTCATGTACATGTTCGATGTTAGAGAGTCACATTGTCATTAATATTGCGTTTAAAATAAAAGATGTCGGCCATACTTTACAGTCCCTGATATACAGTATGTGGCCAAATTTCTTTCAATTGTCGGAACCTCGTTGGTCTTGCTGCTTGTTAGACGATCGATTCAGTCAAACTTCCCCTTTTATGCTTTTCTGTATTTTAACAGTCAATACATTGATATAAAGTATTGAATATGTATTGTACAGTGTCTTCCTAACGAGGTCTAGAGGTTTAACGTTCACATACCGATCCAAAACGTGTACTATGGACAGAGCAATGCATATATCAGGACTTAATATTTATTTTGCACATGACCATTTGTTATCGAATATTCGAATACTGTTATCGAATATTCGAATATGAATTATTGACAGTTTTGACATCCATAACTGGTTGAAACCAAACATGATCAAATCCTTCATTTAATACAGTAGTTTGTTGTTTAACGGTCTATACAGTGGTGGTTATTTCGTCTGCTTTCTTCTACGAAGTATGTTCATCAATTCCATCATTGGAACCTCGAATGCAATCGAGGTAACAAACGCTACCAAGATGGACAGAGCAAGATGACCCAGGAAGAGGTATATCTGGAAAATAATCCGTAAAGGATGTTTCAATTGAAAACGAAATTGATATTTTTCTCTAAATATTTTCAAGCTGGTTTTTTTTTTTTCCAGTGGTTCCATTTTCCCTATGTAAATCTTTGAACCCCCACCCAGCCTCAATAATGATACCACCTTTCCTTCTTCCAATCAAATTTGATTTGAATCATTGCTTGCACATTAACCTCACAATTTGTGTTCTTATCAAAATATTGCTACATCCTTACACATAATTTTCTACCCCTTTTGTGGCCCCCAGGGTCTTTTCGCGCCAAGACGACATCACACATGCAAACTTAATTGATGGTTTGTGCCCTCGAGCAGAATTATTTCCAATGTGTTTCTATACAAAACATTAAAACAAATCATTTAATGAAATGTCTAGGATGACCCAGTTCTGATCACAAGGGGTGGGGAATAGGTGTGTGATTTTATAATATGAGGAGCTTTGTAACAGTAGCTATAGAAATGCAGTGTAGAAAATTAAAGATGGCTTTGGTCAATCAATTGGAGCACGTGTTAATTAAATGACGTTGATGTGAAGTTTCTGCCTGTCCCAATAGACTGATTTTCCGTCTATAAATACCTACTTAAAGGTCTACGCTCTAAATCGAGATAGAACATTATTATGGGTATCCCCCCAAAAAAAAAATTCTTGGTAGATCTTTTTTAATATTATCATTAAATATGGTATCCCTTTCTATATTTTCACTGGTTCGAGTCATCAAGATTTTCATTGATAAATATTTTTCTCTTACCAGGTTTGTGTTGTTTAGGTAAATTTGCGTGCGCCGGCTGTAGGTATGGACTGATATCAGGATTGGATGGGTTAAATAAATGCAGTAGGTCAGCCGCGAGAGAGAGATGAATGGTGACCACGACAGCACTGTATTGACGAACCCTTTACAAAGAAAAGAAAATATCATATAAACAAGAGGCCCATGGGCCACATCCTTCAATTGAGTCACCTTGGCCCATATTTAAAGATTTTAATTCCTTATATATTCGCATGTAAAACTTTTATCCCTATTGTAGTTACAACCTACTCCCGAGGGCCATGATTTTAACAAACTTGGTTCTTGAGAAGATTTTAAAAGATATTCTCTATATATTAGTATGTAAAACTTTGAGTCCCTATTGTGGCGCCATCCTACCCCCGTGGGGCCATGATTTTAACAAATTCGAATCTGCACTATGTCAGGAAGCCTTCATGTAAAATTCGACTTTCCTAATCCAGTGGTTCTTGAGAAGATTTTTAAAGATTTTTCCCTACACATTTGTATGCAAAACTCTGATATCCTATAGTGGCCCCATCCTACCCCCGGATCCTATAGTGGCCCCATCCTACCCCCGGGGTCATGTTTTTAACAAACTTGATTGTGCACTATGTCAGGAAGCTTTCATGTAAATCTCAGCTTTTCTAGCTCAGTGGTTCTTTAAAAAGATTTTTAAATGACCTCAACCTATTTTTGCATTTTTTGTGATTATCTCATCTTTGAAGGGGGCATGACCCTTCATTTGAACAAACTTGCAATTCCTAAGCCTTCACCGTAGAATGTGTTTTGCCAAGTTTGGTTGAAATTGGCCTGGTGGTTCTACAGAAGTCAAAAATGTAAAAGTTTACAAACAGACGGACAGACAACAGGGGATCAGAAAAGCTCACATCTTTGATGATCTCATAATCTCATCAGAACCGAAACAGACGGTGTGACGTCAAAATCATTGATTTTTGTCGTTTTGAATACAAAAGATAATTTTATACCATTTGGTTTATTGGTTTTTCACCAGCAAACTTGGGTACCCGACATTTCACTCTTTAATAGTAAATTCGACCTGTGGGTTGTATCTTATATCAGTTTACATACATATTTTCTGTCGATGAAGTATATTGAATGAGAATTATTCTATGCAATGATTCAACTTAAATCTATATGTGGTATTTTATTGATGGATGAACATTTTTTTTTTCAAATTAAATGGTTTGCTTCAAAGGGGGAATATGTTGCATGATATTGCATATTTATTACTGGAAATTCTAAATATGATATTTTAGTAGGTATTATCAGGACTGCTTTAATTAATAAGCTGAAGAATAGTAAGGATATGGAGTTCACATTTGTTCATAAATATCAGTAATGAAATCGTACCCCCATTTCCAGTAACGCAAGTAAATATAACCCAGGCTACACATCCTCCCCATATGATAGAATGGGTGGCATTGTAGAGAGCCGAGACCTCACGACTGAGTTTGTCATCCGGGTAGGCGATGGGGTTACGGAGGCCGTACACAACCAAAAGCGCCAGAGCAGTGAAAACCAACCACAACAGCACATTCAGGAACTAAAAAATACAGAAAATACAATTAAAACTGTGTAATCTGAAAACCAACCACAACAGCCAATTCAGGAACTACAAAATACAGAAAATGCAGTTCAAACTGTGTAATCTGACACCTGTATAACCCGTTTTATTATGACACCGAACTTTGATTCATTGCAAATTCTGGGATTTCCACCCCCACCTCCCATATAATCTCCACTGTGCAACAATTCGTGATGTCTCAATATGAAAATAAAACAACCAACCAACCTTGCCAATATATCTATGAGAAGTGAAGATAACGAACAGCGATCAATCTCATAACTCCTATAAAGGTGAAGATAACGAACAGCGATCAATCTCATAACTCCTATAAAGGTGAAGATAACGAACAGCGATCAATCTCATAACTCCTATAAAGGTGAAGATAACGAACAGCGATCAATCTCATAACTCCTATAAAGGTGAAGATAACGAACAGTGATCAATCTCATAACTCCTATAGAGGTGAAGATAACGAACAGCGATCAATCTCATAACGCCTATAAAGGTGAAGATAACGAACAGCGATCAATCTCATAACTCCTATAAAGGTGAAGATAACGAACAGCGATCAATCTCATAACTCCTATAAAGGTGAAGATAACGAACAGTGATCAATCTCATAACTCCTATAAAGGTGAAGATAACGAACAGCGATCAATCTCATAACTCCTATAAAGTTGAAGATAACGGACAGCGATCAATCTCATAACTCCTACAAGCAATACAAAATAAAGAGTTGGGCAAACACGGACCCATGGACACACCAAAGGTGGGATCAGGTGCCTAGAAAAATTTAGGCCTATGCTCGGCGCTATACGGCCATTGAGCAATGAGGGTTGTTTAGCGTGTCACACCTATTGTATTGTAAAATATAAGAGACAATATACCACTATGTCCAGTCTGACCCTTAGCCATGTGAACCCAAAATTCAGAGGGTCATCTACTTGTTAGGATGTACCAGTGTACAAAGTTCGATGTATGTCAAGCAAAGGGTTCTCAAGATATTGAACGGACAGTATATTCCCACGTCCAGTTTGACCATGTGACCTAAAATCAATAGGGGTCATCAATCCTTAGGATATACCAATGTACATTGTATTAAGTTTGATGTCTGTCTAGTAAAATGTTCTCAAGATATTGAGCGGACAGTATCTTCCTATGTCCAGAGTAGATTGACCCTTGACGTTTTGACCTGAAAATTAATAGGGTCCTTTTTCTACTCATAACTAACCCACCTACATGTATATGTATGAAATATTAACGATATTGAGCGGACATGTGATTTACTGACCAACCGACCAACAAGTGGCAAGCAATATATGCCCCTCTTCTTTGAAAGTGGGGTGGGTAATTATAGTAATGATAAAGACCTAATAAATCTTTAAATTATTTTGAATAATATATCATTTGTAGCACTTCAAAATTACACTTTTCCTTCTTCGTGGCATGTTACACACTGTTCCTCATTTTTGACACACCCTTTACTTCATCAAAAGCGTCTGAACTGGAAAGGGTGGAGATGCTAGGTGGAAGGACTAAAACCCCAACATTCTGTCAAAAATGAAAACGAGAGAGAGAGAGAGAGAGAGAGAGAGAGAGAGAGAGAGAGAGAGAGAGAGAGAGAGAGCTATAAAGCATGGACACAAGATATCATTTGTGGAAGTCAGCTCTTTCCTAAATCAAGCATCTTTTGTTAGTTAGGCACCTTTTTACCCTATGCGTTGAATTTGATCCCAACGCTTGTGTTCAGTAACGAATTGACCCAGTTGTGTATCGAATGATATTATTTTGACATTAATCAAAGATTTAGAAATATAAAGATCCGAAAATAAAAGAGGTGCATTCCAGTTCAACTGACCAAACTGCAAGATATTATAATTAATCATCTATTTATACGCTTTATATTAAGTATGTAACATAAATAATTGTTTAATCATATGTAAATTCTTCGAAAATTCGTCGTTTGAAGGACTGTGTCTTGGAACAAACTGACTTAGGAGTTTGTGAACTTGGCTTGTTTCACACAAATAATACTGCAGTCGATTCATTATAAAAGCAAATACATTATAAGCATGTTCGTTATAACAGTGTTTTACTGTAGTATATGTAGCAAATTATGCAAATTCATTTGCGTCACTGAAGCAAGAGGCCCACATGCCCTATCGTTCACCTGAATACTAGTGAAAAAGTATCACTACTTCCATGGGCTATGAAATCTAGAGAAAAATTGCTGTTCTGAATATCTAAGCTAAATTCTAATGTTCAGCTACATTATAAAACAAGATGTATTCTTAAACTTCAATGCCCTAAAAAGTGCATACACTGAAGAAAGTCTTTAAATAATAGGTGTATTGATATTAAATTATCAAAAGATGACTAATTTGGACTCATCCTAAAGTCATAACCCTGAGTTATAAAATTCACCATTTTACATGTATGTAGATCCTTTTCTGCTATTCCTAAGTATGCATTTAGATTTTATACAGTATCAGCGAACTTACACATAAATATTATATACTAAGTTTGGCCCTACCCTACTCTAAGGATCATGAAATTTACAATTTTGGTAAAGGCTATCTGCTCTCTCCATTTAGTATCAATAGCACTAAAGAAAATGTTATTTAAGTGTTTTACATATAAACACTATATAAGAAGTTTGGCCCCGCCCTGGAGTCAGAACCCCTACCCCGGGAAG
Source organism: Ostrea edulis (assembly GCF_947568905.1). Classification (NCBI taxonomy): domain Eukaryota; kingdom Metazoa; phylum Mollusca; class Bivalvia; order Ostreida; family Ostreidae; genus Ostrea; species Ostrea edulis. Next base: position 38,723,266 of record NC_079173.1, read on the forward strand.
CATGAAATTTACGTTTTTGGCAGAGGCTTTCCTGCTCTACATCGCTATGCATTTAGTTTTTCTTACATGTGTGCGGTTCTTGAGAAGACGATTTGTGAAAAATGGTCATTTTTGGGCAGTTTTTGCCCCGCCCCTAAGACCCCAGGGGTGTAGGAATCCTGAATTTTACAATTTAAGTTCCCCTTGTTCCAAATATGTTTCATACCAAATTTGAAAAGAATTGGAATGATAGTTATCAAGAAGAAGTTAAAAATGTCTATTGTTCACACATTTCATAACTGACCATTTTGGCCCCACCCTGATACCCAAACCTTACCTCTGGGATCATCAAATTTACAATTTTGGTAAAGGACTACCTGTTCTTGCTAAATATCTACTTACTTTCAATTTAGTATCAATAGCACTAAAGAGGATCTAAATGTTTTACACATAAACACTATATAACAAGTTTGGTCCCGCCCTGGCGTCAAAATCCCTACCCCGAGATCATGAATTTATAATTTTGGTAGATGCCTTCCTGCTCTACATCACTATGCATTTAGTTTTTCTTTCACATGTGTGTTTCTTGTGAAAAAAAATGAAAATTAGTCAATTTTGGGCATTTTTGGTCCCCCTTGTTCCAACGATGCTTCATACCAAAGAAGTAGGTACTGTACCTACAGTCATCTGGTCCAAAATATTGATGATTTCACTTGGAGCTCAAATGCTGACATTCAATTAAGGAATAGTTTAGCAAACCCAAAATTCACTCAGTTTGATCAGCAAAATGATTTGTGTCATATGACGAGAGCTTGAAGTTGGCATAAAATTGCAAAAATGCCATTTTCAATGAAAATATCCACAAATTCAGGTGGTTTTCCTTTTAGAAAACATACAGCGCATGCGTCGAGCAAATTCATATTGAAGCATGTTTTTCATTTCAAAATAATACACAATATATATCATTTTCATTTTGCTCGACAAATGCGCACATCTTTTCCTGAGCAATAATTTGTATGACATTTGACAGTTTTCAGGCTTATTTTGAGAAAAAGGCGGGAAATGTCTTATTCATGATGTCATAATGCTATCCATTTAGGACTATCATTCTGATTTTGTTGACATAGTATACCTGGCATTTATTTTACTTTTTTAAAACACTGATTAAGGTTAATTCCAGACACATTTTATAGAGAGAATTTTTTTGGGCCTTTTTGTGTATACAACCGTACCTTGTTCTTTGAAAAGAATTGGAATGGTAGTCATTAAGAAGAAGTTCAAAATGTTCAATTGTTGACGCACGATGGACAACCCATTGCAATAGGTCACCTGAGTTTACTCACCTGAGTTTACTCAGCTGACCTAAAAAGCGTAAAACCCCTTGTTAATTTCCTTGTCACACACACTTGTTTATACAATGTATTTTGGAGTATATGTTACATGTATCACTCTGCACTGTAAAATGCTGTTTATGGGAATAAGTGTTGTTCGCATACACCAAACAGAGTGTTTCTTTTTTTTTCTTTCTATTGTTTAGTATCACGTTAATACAATTCTTTACAAAGCATAAATGATATAGGTTAAAGGGACATTGACACGGTCGAGCTGAAAATTTTATTTTTCTTATTTATTGTTTACAATGCGTAATTAACGTTTTTCTAATGGTCAACCAAAATTTGAATATCAGGGTTTTTTTTTAGTTACAAGTGAGATACAGCATTCACAATTCTTTGTTATGGAAACAAGGTTCGTGGCCGGGTTTTGTTTACATTTAGATTGCTTGATAGAAAATAGCATGTTTAAAACATAATGAGATGTGCTAAACACTAGAAATTATCAACTTTTGTAAATTGAAAACTCTGCTTTTAACGAACTTTAACTGGTATATCTAGCTTATAGGTAAACAAAAACAGGACACACGCCTTGTTTACATGACAAAGAATTGTGAGCTCTGTATTTCCGATGTACCTCGACATGCAAATATTTGTATATAAATTAAATACAGATCGAAATGTTCCCGTGGGGATCCGGGTTAGAATAGGTCCTTAGTACCCCTTGCTTGTCCTAAGAGGCGACTAAATGGGGCGGTCCTTCAGATGAGACCGCAAAAACCGAGGTTCCGTGTCACAGCAGGTGTGGCACGATAAAGATCCCTCCCTGTTCAATGGCCATAAGCGCCGAGCATAGACCGAAATTTTGCAGCCCTTCACCGATAGTGGTGACGTCTCCGTATGATTGAGTGAAATATTCTCGAGAGGGACATTAAACAAAATACAATCAATCAATCAATCAGATTGAAATGAAATGGTTTATTTGTATGCTTCTATATAAATTGGCGATTTGCTGGCTGAAAGATATGCTAATAATTTTAGCGGAATAAATTTTGCCGACAGGGAACCGTTGTCTCTCTTTCAAATACTAAAGTCGCAATTGGGTGCATATTTGGCGATTGAAATTTTGGCGGAAAGTTATCTAAATGCTAGCATAAGCCAAAATCATAATCCGTGGGGGGAACGCTATACATGACACAGTCCAGGGGAGTCCCCGAGATTTTCATGGAAATTTATTAGATGCACAATACTAAAAAGATTATTTTATTAAATGGTATTCATATCTAAACCTTTACCTTGTTGAGTTTTACTTTGCAGTCTGTTTTGTATAAAAGTGATCCTACAAGGATGCCCACTATGTATGGTCCCATCCTGCAGTAGGGTTTGATGTAATAATACGTAAGGTAATCTGCCATGCCCCTGTAAAAAAAAAATAGAATACAAACAATCCAGGGGTTCGTCTTTGCCAAACTCTATTTTCTAATCCTTAAGGAGTTACGAGATTGATCACTTCGATATCTTTACCTTTTTTCAAGGGTACGGACCTTAACTCATTGTCTCTTGTTACGTAATAAATCATTAAATCTTGTATGCGCATTTTTATTTTTAAATGGTTCATTCAATTTTTTAGGTTATGTTGAATTGATTCGTTTAATGTCCTTACATTCTATGGAACAAGACTCCCCCTTAGTTTTATAACTTTTTGACAATAGGCACTTTATGGTTAATGATTTTTTTTTTTATTCAAGTGCCTCTGATATTAACCCTAAAATGGTTTGTTAGAAAATTACGAGGGTTGTTCGATATGTAATGTGTATTGTACGATATCTCAAATAGTGAAATGAACATAACATCCTTTGAAAGTAGTCTCCGCAGTTTGAAATACTTAATTTCAATCTCTGAATCCATATCTGAAATGCGTCACGGTACGCTGATTTAGGTAGACCTCTGAGGCACTGACTGATGACTGAGCCAAGGGCTTGTCGGAACTTGAAACGACGACCAGATAAGAACTTTTTAAGTTTTGGAAAAGGAAAAAGTCGCTTGTGGCTAGATCAGGAGAGTATGGTGGGTGTGGCAAGACGATAACCTTCCCCGACTTCAAAAATTGCTTCACAATCTCAGATGTATGTGATGGAGCATTATCACAAAGTACACGAACATGCCTAAATCCTGACACAGGGCGTCGTTTATGATAATATTTCTTAAGCTTTTTTAGTATAATATCTCGGTAATACCGACCTGTAACACTTTTGCACCTTCGGCACGGAATTTGTACGGCTATACCATCACATGAGAAGAATATACAATAAAGAACCTTCTTTGTGCTTATGGTTCTTTTGGCAACTACAGTCCTTCTACCGTGTTTAGTTAGCGATATTTTGTTTCCAATTTTTCTTACTGGTTCGAAATAGTGAACCCATGTTTCGTCACCAGTAACAATGTTTGCAAATTGTCTTTGATTGAATTTGGGAATCATTTTGAGCAATTGCTTAGCGGTTTGTACTCGTACCCGTTTTTGGTCATCTGTCAATATATGCGGTATCCATCTGGCAGAAATCTTCCGTACTTTCAAAATACGCTTCAAAATGAAATGCACCCGCGATAGCGATATGCCAACAATTTTGACAAGATCACGAATCGTGGATCTGCAATCACTTTCAATTATTCCCCTGACTTTTGCCTTGCCTGTTACAGTCACAGGTCGGCCAGATTTTGCTGCATCTTTGACGGACTCTGTGCAAGTCAGAAATTTCTTTCTCCACCTACGAACTGTCTCAAAAAATACACTGTACCTTATCAGACCCATAAACGTCCCCCATTCAGTAAATATCTGCATTATCGTATGACCGAGTTTGTGCGAACTTTCATATAAGCTCTAATTTCTTCAATATCCTCAACGCGTTTCCCAACCATTTTTACAACAGTGGTCAACGACTGGCTCTATTGAAATAACTTAAGTTTAAAACTATGTGGATCTGAGACTCGTGTTTAAGCCGTTGGAAAGGTATTGAATAGAGCTATTCAAGAGTATCATCATCCACGAAATCGTGAAAAAGTGTTATTGCGCTGTGGTACAATACACGTTACATATCGAACAGCCGTCGGACATCATACAAACTTGGGAATACGAGGGTCTTTGCTATCTCTTGATTAGGCCTCCTAAACGAAGTTTGGAAACTAACTGTTTTTGTTTGGTTCTTATTATTATTCCGCCTAAAATGTCTGCAGCCGTTCTCCATAACCCATTAATGATTGATTGATTGAATATTGTTTAACGTCCCTCTCGAAAATATTTCACTCATATGGAGACGTCACTACTGCCGGTGAAGGGCTGCAAAATTTCGGCCTATGCTCGGCGCTTATGGCCATTGAGCAAGGAGGGATCTTTATCGTACCACACCTGCTGTGACACGGGACCTCGGTTTTTGCGGTCTAATCCGAAGGACCCATTGATGAAAGTATTAGATACGCAAAGATATGATAGACCAACGTATCTAACAGAAATGTTTTTATTTTCAGATTGAAGGCAGTTGAGTACATTTTAAGGGGATCAAATGGGGGTGGGGGCCAAACAAAGAACTAAGGGGGAAATTGATTTACAAAATGCAATAGATATAATTTAACAAATATGATAGAGTCCTCGAGTCTTCGGAAATAGAAGAAAATGACACGACCTACAAACTAGAATAAAAGTCAAAGTAACTACTTTGATCTTGGCCCATTACCATGAACATGAAAACTTATCTAACTTTAGAACCGAGACAGAGGTCGGTATGGGGTATTCAGAACCGAGACAGAGGGCGGTATGGGGTATTCAGAACCGAGACAGAGGGCGGTATGGGGTATTCAGAACCGAGACAGAGGGCGGTATGGGGTATTCAGAACCGAGACAGAGGGCGGTATGGGGTATTCAGAACCGAGACAGAGGGCGGTATGGGGTATTCAGAACCGAGACAGAGGTCGGTATGGGGTATTCAGAACCGAGACAGAGGGCGGTATGGGGTATTCAGAACCGAGACAGAGGGCGGTATGGGGTATTCAGAACCGAGACAGAGGGCGGTATGGGGTATTCAGAAATGACAAGAAGATAATAGGACCTACAGATTATAAAACTAACATCACTTCAGAACCATAGGTAGAGGCATCGGATATTAAGAAATGATGAAAGGATGGAGAATTACGAAAAACGTCTCTTGATTGTTATGTCATAATTACAATATTATGCCTACAAAGTGTAAGGTGTCTATTACTTCTATTTATTGTGCACATAATAATTGTATTTATTTCATTGTAAAGTTGCTTGGATGAAAAAGTGAAAATAGCGAAAAGTGATAAATCTCATTTAGATTCTATATAGAATACAAAAGTAAGAGTGGGAAAACACGGACCCTGGACACACCAGAGGTAGGACAAGTGCTTCGGAAGAGTTAGCATCCCTTGTTGACCGGTCACAACCGCCGTGAGTCCTATATCTTGATCAGGTAAACAGAGTAATTTGTAATCTAAATCAGTATGCAATGCACGACGTAGCAATCAATATGAAACACGTCACACAGCGTTCTACGTCATAACAGATTGTACTAGCAAATGCCGACTTTAACCGAGACTTTTGAAACGACTGTAACATCCACTTGTTTGGCAGTAGCCTGTTTTATTTTTTTTAATTGATCATACACAGAACATGCTCTCGTTTGTCGAATAAGTTGGGAGGCACTATATACATGTGATAATGGAAAATTATTACATAAATGAAAAAGTGAAGATAACAAATAGTATTTAATCTCATAATTATTATAAAGAATACAAACTTAAAAGTAAGGCAAGCACGGACCCCTGAACACGCCAGAGGTGTAAGCAAGTGCCTAGGAGGAGTGAGCATTCCCTGTTGACCGGTCACACCCGTCGTGAGCCATATATCTTGATAATGTCAACAGAGTAAGCTAAAGTCAAAACCAGTATATAAAAACGGTCTAACAAATGGTATGAAACAGCATTCATCCTAATGACGTAATCTACTGATTCAACATCTAGAATATTTTAGGGGACAGATTTTTAATATCATCACACTTTTGCTCACTCTACTCACTGTTGTGATCCTCCCCCGCCTACGGGTGTTGGTGGCAGATCCAAGACGTATGAAATAACTCCAGGTGCAACAGCCGATCCCAACAGAGACACAACACAAATGCCTACTCCTAGTGGGTAATAACTGAGACGAAAAAAATGAATTCTCAGATGCGGCGGGGTGATGTCATTTGATTGATTTTGTTTTTCCAAGTTCATGAAATAGCGGTTTTTAGAATGAAAATACACTTACTGATGTAGAGGTACCAACATCAAAGGACTTATTGCGTAAAACTGCATATCATTTGCGAGGTACCACGAAGCTTTTAAGCACTGAAAGACGTATCGATAAACATAAGAATACTCACACCTGTCTAATCCGACACCCGTGTAATCCATTTGTCTTTATACCTTGTTCTTTTTAAGTGTGTGAAATCTGACATATTTTTCTCCTACAACATGTAGAAATAAACAGTTCCCGCGCGTTTACAATGCATAACTGGTTTGTTTGTTTGATTATTGTTAAACGTCCCCCTCGAGAAAGTTTACTTTTCACCCGCTTTACGTAGTCCCTACAGTAGCTCTGCAATGGGAAGGTGTCCGTTCCCTTATATAGTGTTTTTGTTTTACAAATGTGCGGTTGAACAAAAGATTTTTGAACCTTGGTCAATTTTGGGCAGTCATTGCCCAGTCCTAAGGCCCCCAGATGCCCAGTCCTAAGGCCCCCTGATGCCCAGTCCTAAGGCCCCCTGATGCCCAGTCCTGAATGTACAACTTATGTCCCCACTGTCCAAAATATGAAAAGAATTAGATTTTACTTTCATCTAGTGTCGGTGAAATTATAGTTTATTAAATGTAATGAACTTGACCTTGACATAAAACTCTATCCCTGGAGTTGCGAAATTCCAAAATTTTGGTACAACCCTTTCTGCTTTTCTGAAACATGCGTCTTTTATATAGTATCAGCAAAATTAAAGAATCAAATGATAAAGATATTTAACAAGAGGCCCAAAGGCCTTATCGGTCAACTGAGTACTAATGAAAAAGTATCACTACTCCCAAGGGCTATGAAATCTACAAAATATTTCCTGTTGCATATGGAGAAATTATAACCACTTTATATTCATTAAGCGCGTAACTTTAACAGAAGTTCTTTTACGGCGTACATTTAAAGGGACATGGACACGATTTGAACTTTTAAAAAAATTATTTTTCCATTTTCAATGTCTAGAATGCTAAACTAAGATATTTCTAATGGTCAGTAAATATGTTGATGTCAGTTGCTGTGGTACATGGGAGATACAGAGCTCACAAATTTTTGTTTTGTAAACAAGGCTCGTGCCATGCTTTTCTTTACATGTTAAATATACCAGTAAACGTTTCGTTTAAAGCAGATTGTTTGTTTTTTTCAATTTACAAGTTAATTCTGAACATAATTAAATAGTTTCTAGTGTTTAACACATCTCATTTTACTTTAAACATGCTATTTTCTATTAAGCAATTTATATGTAAACAAAAACATGGCACGAGCCTTGTTTACATATTGAAAAATTGTGAGTGTGTTTCTCATTTGTAACTCAACCAATGATATTAAAAAATTTGGTTGATCATTAGAAATACTTTAGTAAAGCATTGTAAACAATAAAAATGGAAAAATAAAATTTGAAAATTTTCAGCTTAAATCGTGTCCATGTCCCTTTAATGGCAATTCGTGGTGTAAAAATTAATTTCAAAAAATTCAAAAGTTTTCACAACACAATATTTGAACCACGAGAGGAATTTAAAAACAAAATATACTCCCCGGCACATATAAAATTGTCCACATAATATTGCAGACAGGGGATCCTGTTCGATAAGTCAATGTATATAACATAGCCCCCCCCCCCTCCTTTCAACAACATACACCATCGGGCGATCCCATCTCTACCAGGCAATTCTATCTCAAGTATTAACGTTTATTTTAGCTGCAGGTACGAATACATATTCACTACTTCCTTTATTTTGAAGATGCATCAAGTTTCAGTGAGGCATCATATTTACTTAAATGTTAATTTTCCGAAATAATTTTTCAAAAAAATGTTGTAGATATCCCTTTTGGGGGCCTCATGACGTCATTACAAGTGTCAAGGACAGAAAACATGACATTTCTATTCATAAAATAAATACATGTTCATAACTGCATTTTCTAAATCTTAATTTCCCCGTCGACGTCCCTCTACCCAAATGCCGAAAACGGTGGTTTTGATTCAAAAACGGACTTTTTTGAAAAATAATTCAATAAATTTGTGAACAGATTCCGGAATAACACATATCAATTTCCCGTTTCCGAATGTATCCGTTGCTTTTTGAAGTGAAAAAGTGGACCTTTTGTGATTTTCCAATATTCTTGAAATGCTTATAATGGATTGAATGAGGTTCTTCGATTCAAAACTTTTACTATAAATGGAACTCTGAATGTTGTATCAGTTAAACTGAAAATTATTTCATTGAAAAGATACAAACGTGAAGAATGGGATGTGATGTTGGAAACGTGTGTTTATGAAGAGGTTAGTTTACGATTGTCATTTTGCATATTTTTCTCTTAGTGCAAATAATTGAAATTAACCAAAAGGTAAGAAAATTTCTCCATATGCTGAATATCTAAGCTACATTCTAATGTTCAGCAACAGCATAAAACAAGATGTGTTCTTTAAACTTCAATGCCATTTCATATGACAAAACTCTATACTAGTACTATATATAATTCTGATATTTGATAATATCTTTGTAATTCATTGAAAAACTGGGTGGACCATTCCTTAAAAGCAATAGACCTCGGGGCTTTCGGGGCCTCAGCTCCATTACTTTTAAGGAATGGCGAGGTACTCGGGACATTAACCTATATTTATCAGTTCCTAAAACGTGAGATAAACTTTACATAGAGTATTATAAACAAATATCACTTTCACCACATTCCAGTGGTTCCTCATAACCTAATTTTAACTTTACCTACATGGAGCATCAGTTATATCAGTTAAGATAACGAGCAATGATCAATCTTGTAACTCCTACATGGAATACAAAATAAAGAGCTGAGCAAACACAGACCCATGGACATACCAGAGGTGGGATCGGGTGCCCAGGAGGAGCAAGCATCCCCATTTGATCGGTCACATTCACTACGAGCTCCACGACTCGATCAGGCAAACGGAGCAATCTGCAGTCAAAATCAGTGTGCCGAGAACGGCCCAACAATCGGCACAAAACACATCAAACCGCATGATGAATTATAATCTTAATACTAGTAGTACTACCTGATCATCATTATGAAAGAGATTATTAATGTAAAGAAGGTTTCTCCACCAATTGTTTCTACAAAAGTCTTTCTCGAACCCTGCCTTTGGCCATCGTGGTCCATCTCCAAGGTAACGCCCCAGACAGGCACTGATCATCATTACCATCATATATACTGGGGTTAACCTGGAAATATTACAGTCTTTTACCTTATGTTTCTTTTGAAATTGACATTGCTTTCATCTGCGACAATGAATACATTGTTAACGGGGTTATGTTGTTTGGCTCGTTGTATTCGCAATTTTCTGAAGAAAATTTATCGCTTATTTTTAATCGTACGTTTCAGGCTTGATATTTCACCAGAATATACACAGGCACTTGGAACAAGGATCATGCAACACGCCACACACACCACCCCCTCCCATTCAAGTTTTTCTGATGTGGGATCTACACAATGCTCTTTTTTTTACTTTTGATTTGTAAATATACATTAAATATTATCTAAATTGTATTTGTTCGTCTCTGTTACATATTAGTAAAAATCAAGTTTTTAGCGATCGTTAGAAGAACTGAAACTGAAAACGAGAACCTTACTAATACGTAACAGATACGAAAATCCTTAATTAATCTATAAATTTACAAAACATCAAGAAAAAGAAAATAAATGTGTTGATCTCGGATAAGAAAAAAATGGGACATGGATCATTCACCCTTTAAGGCCTGTGGTTTGACATGGATTTATTCTGAAGAACTGAACGTCACTGTATAATTCAAATACTGGTCAGTTTATCTGTACTTACCACACTAGTACTGTACTCTTCCGTATACCAGCTAGGGTCTTATTATACAGGTCTGCACGGTCGCAATTTAATATAGCATTTGGAGAAATTATGTTAAATGAGCAAAAGAGGGTACGTGGGCCCTGGCTTCAAGCGGGCCCAGGCGAGATTGATTGATTGAATATTGTTTAACGTCCCTCTCGAGAATATTTCACTCATATGGAGACGTCACCATTGCCGATGAAGGGCTGCAAAATGTAGGCCTATGCTCGGTGCTTATGGCCTTTGAGCAAGGAGGAGTCTTTATCGTGCCACACCTACTGTGACACGGGACCTCGGTTTTTGCGGTCTCACCCGAAGGTCCGCCCCATTTAGTCGCATCCTACGTCAAGCAAGGGGTACTGAGGATTTATTCTAACCCGGATCCCGGGGGGGGGGGGGGGGGGGGGGGGGTTACTGAGGATTTATTCTAACCCGGATCACCACGCGATTGAGATAAGGTATACATGTATATATATTGAAAAATATTATTTTAAAAATTTGAGTATGAATTATGTACATGTACATAACAAATGATAAAAGTCTGGCGGCTTATTAACACGAGACTCTGGGGAGAAACATTCTACATCGTCATAATGGCTGACTTCCTTTTAAACATGGATGAAAATATGAATATCAGCAACATTTGTCTATTCATTTTTTTAAAAAAAACATTGCCTAGTTGAGTAGGTTAGCACGTCGACTACTGAACTGTATATCGCGGGTTCGAGTCCCGCAGGGGTTTTCATTTTTTTTTCAGATTTCTTTTAACTAAAATTGCATTTCAAAGTAAATTTGAAAGTTTTCAATTTCAAAATATTATTGTACATAGCCTCCACTTTTCATCCACATCAGATTTCTCTTAATTTCAACTCAATATAGTTAGATTTAATTAATAACCAAAGAAAACGTGTATGTTGCCACATTTTTAAAGATGTCAGACATACAAAAACAGAAGCATATGTTAATATAAGAAAATCACACATTTTCGTTATACAGAATAATTAAAATACATAAGAATTTGTTGAAATGACAAATTTTAAATGTCAACAGTTTAAAAAAAAACTGCTAATTCATAAATATGTAAAAATTAAGTGTGGATAACAGATATGCAGTAGAAGAAATACCAACATAGGAGTTATTGCCCTTGACAATTTTTTTGAAATTATAAATAATTGATTATCTATGGAAAATATAAACTTTTTCTGTATGGAAAGTTTACCAATTTTTTTTTTTTTATTCAGTAAATAAAACTCCTATGAAAGATATATTTCTATCTTGCACAAAGTTTAATTTAATAAAGATTTTTGCAAAAAAACCTATGACATCACATGAGGATCGATCAACCTTAAGGTAAAATATACATCGATAGATACAAAGTATCATTAGAATGTTGACTTTGAAAAAAGCTATTCCTCGAAGGTTTCATTAGGCTCGATAATCGCGTAAGCTATTTCCGTAAAAAAAAAAAAAAAACAAGCGATAAATCTAAAACGTTAAAGCAATCAAGCTCATTTGAGTGTTTATTACAACATCAAATTTCACTGGAAAACATCAACCACGATTGACAAGCCGAATACAACTAGCCGATTTCGTTTTCTACAATGCTTGCTACTTTCATACCCGATGAAATAACGAAGAAAGCATTTTACTGAGTGTCTAGCGCTGAGACCGATTCTTAGGAGATTTTTAATCCTACAGCTAAGCATTCTTATCCACGCATAAAATTGCACGGGACCTATGCTTAGCGCCCAGGGCTGTAGCAGTGAGGATTCTTTGTCATCACATAGCCTATCGCGACACGGGACCTCCTTTTTAAGGCCATATCCAGAAGACCTGTGATTCTCACTTCTATATGCCGAGCGTTTGGCGAAGGAGCAACCATTGCCTGTGTTAACGGCTTAGGTCTGATGCGGCGATGGCACGAGCGGAGCTCGAACTCACGACCTCCTGTACAAATTCTATTTGTTGCTTTGGAATAATGGTGCATAAAAATAGTTGTGAAGTTGAAATATCAAACATTTTCTTTTCGGTATTTGCTGGTTTGCTTTCGTCTAGGGCAATATTCATTGTTTCAGTGAAAATCTTCCTCAAATACCGGTTTTTTTGAAATAAATCTTATTTCTGTTGAAATAAAATAAAATGAAAAATTCTTGTTATATACATATACCTCCAAAATCTTTGGAAATAAAACATGAACCAATTGATCCCCTTTCCTTTCTTCATTTCCTTCAGTTTAAGGTATGATAAAAGCAGTCCACTAAATGAAAAATAAAAATTTTAAAGCCATCACATAACCAATGATTACACAATCTTTTCATTATACATGTAGCATATTGTGTCATTGAACAAACCCTAACCTCAAAACAAAGAAGGAATCTACAGCGTGTGAGCTGCTGGTGACGACTTGGAAAAGCCAGTGTTGGAAGGTTTCGTTTTCAGAATTTGAGTTACCTTTAATTTACAATATCATAAAAACTGAAATTCTTTCATCAAAGATGATGAAGAAACAATGAAACAATATATGGTCGACACTTGGTTGAATTGTGTTATTAATTGATAATCCAGATACGTAGAAATTAGTCTAAGAGTCTGAAATTCCGTACTTGCTATGTTGATATTCAAAAAATACGTGTGACTAAGAACGACCCAGAAGATGCTTAGAACCCGTATCCCATTCAACGCTGTCAGTGTTCCGGCGGGTTGGTTCACCTGCAGAACCGTCTTTCCATTGGTATAGGCAGAAAATGAAAGTAACATCTTTCCCAATGTTGCTGTAAAATACATTTCAGTGAATGAGACAATCACCTACTTAGAGAGTTGCATGTATTGACGATATTGGTAAGTATTGGCGTAGGCTGAGTATAAACAAGTTGAATAATTCCATAATTTTATTATAATTAAATATATTTCAAGTTAATCAATGTTGATACTTAAAGGACACATAGCATGTTTCTAAACTTTTTAATTTTTTCAGCAAAATAAATTCTTTTGTTTGTATGAAAGGTGAAGATCACGAACCGTGATCAATCTCATAACTCCTATAAGCAATACAAAATAGATAATTGGACAAACACGGACCCCTGGATACACCAGAGGTTGAATCAGTTGTCTAGGAGGTGTAAGCATACCCTATCGATATTTACTCGCCATATATTTACGCGATATTATATATATATGTGACGTCATACGCGACCTCGAGCAATACTGTTAGCCATTTCATAAAACAGATTGGTAGATTTACAAAAAAATTAAAGATAAAAAATCATTGAACTTTGGGTTATAACTGATAAAATATTGTATTTCCTAACTTTGAATTGAATTATGATGCTTTCATGTGTTTTAAATAAACTCGTAACATCAAGTACAGTATAAGTTATAACGCCGTGCTCCCAAATTCTAACAACATGTACATCACAATTAAAATAATAATGATACAGTCCTAACAACATGTACATCACAATTAAAATAATAATGATACAGTCCTAACAACATGTAGATAACAATTAAAATAATAATGATTCAGTCCTAACAACATGTACATCACAATTAAAATAATAATGATACAGTCCTAACAACATGTACATCACAATTAAAATAATAATGATACAATTCCTTTTTTAAAATAAAGTATTTTGATATCCACTGTAAATTTGACATTTATTTTTCAAAAATGCACACGTGACAGTTGGTCTAGTTGTCAACGATGTAACGTATAATGTAACGTATTATTTATCTAATCCAAAAATAGATTATGATTGCACTGTTTATTTATATAAAACACACACTTACAGATGCCCTATACTGCAACCTCTATCATTGTTTTACTCACATTTTTCCTTTTTGGTAATATTTGCCTTTTCCTCTATCAGCAGAGGGGTTTTCTCACATGGCGATTCATCTCTTGATTGATCGGGTTCGATCTTCGGTGAATTCAAAGCTTTGTGAGACAGCAGTTGATTGATTACGTCATACGCCGTGCTTACTGATATCAAGGCAGCAAATATTCCGAGGATGGCTCTAAAAGTGGACGCTAAGAGTAACAACCAGACGGCTAAATTTGATAAGGACCTGAATAAGTAAATTGCATGTGAATCGTGAAGATTTAAAATATGATTTTTATCAAATTTCAATCCTTGTGTGACAAAACCATAAATTACAATGGCTTCGATGAAATTGACATCGTGTTGCACAGCTACTGCAAGAATAATGTACACTAAATCCGTCTCCAAAATCAGACTTCATGTATATAAAGGATTTATTTCAGGTGAACTTAGTAAGTCATATATACATATGTCTTAAATTAGCGTTCTATTTCAATTTTAATGGGAATTTTCCAAATTCGGAAGAGAAACGCGTTAGCAATGTCATGCTTGAACATTTTGGTTTTTTTTTGTTTTTGTTTTTTTGGTTTTTTTTTTGCTGAAAAAATGTAACAAAATGGATTGAAACAAATATACGCATTTTTGCGTAGATTATTCGTTGTATCAAAATGTCAAATTGTTAAATGTAAGCATATTTTTGCCTCTTCGACTTTACGTAAAATTCAAGTTGAATATTTGACTTTATTTTATACACAGATCCGGCACGGTACACCAGAGGAGCGATAAACGAACGCTAAACTGGATGGCTGGTTGTGTTGCATCCCGTCGAGAATAGTTCACTCATATGAACTAATTTGATAGCGTAAAGAACACTGAACGGTTTGAAAAGAACGTTTCTTTGTGAGAACAGAACGGTTCTTATCGAGAACGGAATGCTTAAAGATAGAGAACGGAACGGTTATAATAGAGAATGGAACATTTCGTATAGAGAACGGAACGGTTTGTACAGAGAACAGAACGGCTTTTATAGAGAATGGACCACTTAAAGATAGAAAACGGAACGGTTATAATAGAGAATGGAACATTTCTTATAGAGAATGGAAGGGTTTGTACAGAGAACAGAACGGTTCTTATAGAGAACGGACCGCTTAAAGATAGAAAACGGAACGGTTATAATAGAGAATGGAACATTTCTTATAGAGAATGGAAGGGTTTGTACAGAGAACAGAACGGTTCTTATAGAGAACGGACCGCTTAAAGATAGAAAACGGAACGGTTATAATAGAGAATGGAACATTTCTTATAGAGAATGGAAGGGTTTGTACAGAGAACAGAACGGTTCTTATAGAGAACGGACCGCTTAAAGATAGAAAACGGAACGGTTATAATAGAGAATGGAACATTTCTTATAGAGAACAGAATGGTTCTTATAGAGAACAGAACGGTTCTTCTAGAGAATGGGGCAGTTTGTAAAGAGAACGGAACGGTTCTGGTCGAAAACGGAACGCTTGAAGATGTAAAACGAACAGTTTAGGTCTGGAACAGAACTCTTTCGGTAAAGATGGGAACAAACGGTGTGGTTTCGATTTCCAATCGATCCTGTATTTCGCACTCTTTCGGTTCTTTTGACATACAGAAACATTGTGATAAAAAGAGAGAAAGAAAAGAAGAGGGGAATTAAAGTTTTACCAAATAATTTATTGAAAAATATTACCATTTTAAAAACGTGGAATATAGGGTATAAAAATGAATTCAACCATGTGCAGTAGCTGTTATGTATATATGACTTACTAAGTTCACCTGAAATAAATCCTTTATATACATGAAGTCTGATTTTGATGAAATTCTCACCGTTGAATTCAGAAGTATCGGCTGTTTCTTAACCATAATATTCAAATAATTTTCAGTAAAATTATCGCAAAAATGTTTTAAAAAGTCAGTTTGTACATGTACTATTTTTGGAGAATTTAATTCATGACTAGCAACAGTACGATATAGCTCGTTCAACTATATTTTGCAGCCCTTTAATGGCAAAGGTGACGTCTCCACAAGAATGAAATATTCTCGAGCGCAACAACCAACCATTTGTGATTACTAATAGATGAGCCCTGTATATTTATCCTGCCTCTGATAAAAATCTTGGAATTTCATTGGCTCAAACCAATACTACATACAACGATGTTATGTCTCGTACTAACCTAATAATCTCAATATGCCCCTTCCACGTGGTTTACTGACCACATATGTGTATTATGACGTCATGAGAATACATATACCCCGTCACTGGAGTCAGCGCACATTATAACTTCATAGGTATACGAAAACAAATGAATGCAATTTACTGTTTGTTGAAAAACTTGTTTTATCCCGTTGTTGATGGTTTAAATGTTGCAGCCACTTTTTCATTGTTGTACTTTTGATAAATTATCTCAAGAATACACACATTGCAGTCATTTATTATGACAGTTGTACCTGTACATTAGAAAAGCATCAAGAATGAATAATATCAATATGCCTTTACTTAATGTATATGTAAAATCATCGACAGGATAAATTGATTGTTGATATATTAGATACAGAGTTGCTGTATCTATTATATATCAGCCCTGTATCTGATATATTATCCTTGTATCTGATATATCAGCCCTGTATCTAACACAACACTGTATCAAATATATCAACACTGTATATAATATATCAACACTGTATCTAATATATCAGCCCTGTATCTAATATATCAGCCCTGTATCTAATATATCAGCCCTGTATCTAATATATCAACACTGTATTCAATTCATCAACAATGTATCTAATATATCAATAATGTATCTAATATATCAGCCCTGTATCTAATATATCAGCCCTGTATCTCATATATTATCCTTGTATCTGATATATCAGCCCTGTATCTAACACAACACTGTATCAAATATATCAACACTGTATATAATATATCAACACTGTATCTAATATATCAGCCCTGTATCTAATATATCAGCCCTGTATCTAATATATCAGCCCTGTATCTAATATACCGTATTATACACGTATGTAAATATATCAGCCCTGTATCTAATATATCAGCGCCGTATCTAATATATCAACACTGTATCTAATATATCAACACTGTATTCAATATATCAACACTGTATCAAATATATCAACACTGTATTTAATATATCAACACTGTATCTACTAAATCAGTCTTGTATCAAATACACTCACATGGCAGCAATGGCTCTGGTGTCAAACTCTGCTTTTTCTTGGCAGTACACACTCGAAGCATTGGCTACTTTGGCTGTCGGTAGAGACCTTCCTATGTTAAAGAGCACTGTAATGCACGAAAGAAACATCTTTATATTTTAAGGAGATACTCTGCATTGTCATAATGACTGACTTCCTTTTAAAATATTGATGTAAATATAACATCAGCAACAATAGCTCCAAAACTGTGGAATGCCCTTCCAGAACATGTAAGGGACTGTAGAACACTGTGTGCGTTCAAGAAGTCACTGAAAACACATGTTTTTCCATCAATTTTCTAGGACTAGTTTCTATCATTTCAGTCATTCGTGTAGGTTAGATTCTGTGAAAACTAAAGACTGTGTCTTAGCTTTCGAGTACCATTTTTGCGATGTTTTACTAAAAAAAAAAAAAAGAATTGTATGTTTTAATGTATTATACCTGAGACATTATATGCTGTGTGTGCGTGTGTGTATTTCATTATTATTATTATTTTAATACGCCATGAAACTGATGTTTATTCTTATCTGGCATATTTATGGTATCTTGTGTTTTCATGTTTTATATGTACAATCAGGATAGGTACAGCTTTTAATGTTTTATTTATTTTCTATGTATTATGTGTATAACATTCTGTTGTAAGGTATATATGCATTGTAAAACACATTTGAGCGTACATAGTGTATGAAAAGGGTGCTTTATAAATATGGTATTATTATTAATAGTTGCCCGCAGTGCTATCCGTAATAGCAAATGAACATCGCAAAACGCAAGGCATCAGGTATGAATGTCACGGGTCCTCGAAAATGACCTTAAAAACGGATGTCCCGTGTCACAGTAGGTGTGTAACAATTTGATATAATATTTTTACTTTTGTTTATTATTCCAATTCTATAATTTTGGTATAGCAATTTCATTTTAACATTTTTGTGTCTGTGTATGATGTTAGAATAACAATCATGTTTCATTATAACGTCAAACGTTTGTATTTTAGTTGCGTTGGAATAAAAATCATGTTTCATTCACAGGCAATTGGGGTCGAATTTACTATTAAAGAGTAAAGGTATAGAACTCTATATATAGGGTACCCAAGTTAGCCGATGTAAAAACAGAGTCCATTGATATAAAATTCTACTTTATATTCTGATATATTCATACATAATCAATCTACATTACTACCAAAGTTCATCCCGAAATTCCGTATACTTCCCAAGGTATGCAAAAATGAATTCGGAAAAATGCCTATTATTTTTGGTCGACTTTTAGCTGGGCCCTGGCACTATACGACTAAACAGAATGTTTGAGCATTGCAACAAGCTATTACATAGAATGTGCAGCATTACATATCATTTCTATAATGAATTTCTTACCCCAATTCATAATAGTCCGTAATAGCTCCAAGTGACTAAAATTTTTAAAACCGTCTGTACTTTCACATTCGCAGCTATTACGGTAGTTACGACTAATTACCCAAAAGGGATGAAAGGATCCATAGCGATTTAGAGACTCAAATACTATCATTTATCAATATTGATTTTACATAGTTCATAAATCATGCTAATAACAAGTCTATATAAAGATACAAATGTCTTATCATGTCTATTTTTATCTAAACCAATTTATCACAGGTGTTTGACGATTTATAATAATGATGTTAATGTGGGTAGTTATTCGTACCGATGAAAATGACTGTGATAAGTGAAAGTACAGACGGTTTTACAACCCAAGCGATGCAATTGCCTGTGATTTCATTATGATGTCTAACGTTCGTATTTTAGTTGTGATGGAATAACAATCATGTTTCATAATAACTTGTAGTTTTAAATAAATTCATGCTCAAATTGAATTTTAAACAAATCAAATATTCAAGTAGAAATAAACTAAGTGATTTCTAAACATATATAACGGCAGTTTCGAGTCACTGTCGCAACACCGTGTTTTACCCAATTTTTTATTATACACGCCTTTACATTTTGATAACCCAGTGAATTTCCGGTTTCTTACAAGGGCATTCCATTTGGAATTAAAATTGCAATCGTGACGGATTTTTACACTCTAAATGTATAGCAAAACGTACACAAAATTTTCAAAAAGGGGCATTAAATGTACCCCAGTATAACTGTGCAGTATTGTGAACTTGCAACCGGAACTGCTTCTCGATATAATACCAGCCTACGACTTGGAGAGGGAGGGGGGGGGGGGTCGTGAAAATCTGCACTCACATTGCAAATATTAATATTTCCTGTTTGTTTGTTTGTTTGTTCTGATTAATATATGTAACATTACGGAGGACTGTGATAAATGAAAGAGGCTATTTAGATTTCCATCAACATCTTGACATTCACGTGAAGACACATTATAAAAGTTTAATCTATGTGTTTTAATTTACATGTCATGCGATTGTAAATAAAGGAAATTAGTACAGATCACATCATCGGATATTTTTCTATTTGGTAGATTCATTTAAGCACCATTATCAAAGTACTGATAGTACTGGAGCCCTTCAAAATGTCCAAAAAAGGACTTCGCCGCTCCACTAACCACAGATCTCATTGCATTCGTTGTCCCAATAAAAAGAGATTCCCGTCACACCCAACCCCCTTCTCTCAACAAAATTACAGGAGCAATGGTTATCGCCCCTTTGCTCTTGTGTTCATTTCTTTGTTGTACTGCTGTAACATACTTCAGCGTTTGAAAACTCGTGCTACAAACACCTGTACATGTGTCGTCTGCACCGGAAGTCTCGAGGGCTATCAACTTGGAAATCATTTAGACTGTTCTGGCTGTAATGTGGGTAACCCAGATATAATAAAAAGAGGCCCATGGGCAACATCATTAACCAGAGTCACCATGACCCTGCCGTTGTTCAGCTGCTGTGATTTCTAAAATATTTTTTATCAATTTTTATTCACATGAAAATTTTTGGACCCCATATTGTGGCCCTAATCTAGCCCCAAAGGATCACAACATAACTGAAAGCTAATTCACATAACTTAAAAATGTCTCAACACTAATAGGACTAACATGATCATCCTGTTCTGGATAAGATCAAGGTCACAAGGTCATGGCTCATGTCATGAAATGATAGGCCTTTCCATAAGAAATCTATATACAAAATATGAATTTAAAGCTCTATCTTAAATAGTTCAGGAGATATTGAATAGATAAGATTTTTATCAAAAGTAGGTCAAATTTCCAGGTCAAAGTCACCAAGGTACAATGTCTTCCCTTAAAGAATCTATATACAAAATATGCAAGATATATCCTAAATAGTCCAGGAGATATTGATTAGGTCAGGGTTTTTATAAAAAGCAGGTCAAGGTCGTACGATCAAACACGATTGTATCACAAGGTCTTGTCATATCAAATTTGTATACAAAATAAATAAGTCCTACCATGAATAGTTCCGAAGATATCTACCAGGTTACATGTACGTTTTCTTAAAAGTAGATCAAAGCCCAAGGTAAAAGGTCATAGTATGGAATTAATGGCCTTCCCATAAGTAATCTATCTACAAAATATGAAAGATCTACCTGAAATAGTTCAGGAGATATTCAATAGGCAAGGTTTTTAAAAGTACGCCCAATCCCAAGGTCACTAGGTCAAACGTCACGGAACGAAGGTTGATATATAATTGATACCCCAATACCGGTGCATGAAATGGAATAAAAGGCATACAAACAGAAACAGTAGGTTATAACATTCCTAATTTTCTTGTGATTTTGTTATTTCTTCCTATTGTACTGAGGGTGTAATAACCCTAGTGGCGAACTACCCTTCTTTGGATGTGTTGTCCTGATTCGTGGTCACGTGTTCCACAAGTGGTGGCTTTGGATAGGGCGTCTGCTGCCTGTCATAACAGTTCAGTTCCCTTACTCATATTGCGTGATTTTAAAAAATGCGCACCAAATTGTACGTGACAGTTACGTCACTGAGTGATGATTTAACACACCTCCCTACGATATGGGTTACTACATCAAAATAACATTTTACGTATAACGTATTAGAAATAACTGTAAAATAAAAAAAACAATGAAATTATTAATGGAAATAAAAATATTAAAAAGAAATTGTCCCAAAAAAATGTAAAATCAGAATTATGAACAGATACAAAAATAATTTAATGTTTAAATAAAAGTGTTAAAGCAAAAATACTAAATTAGAATTATAAACAGAATAAAAAATATTAAACAATTTTTTAGATAAAAATATAGAATAAAATTTGGAGAGAAAAACCCGGAAGCAGAAATCTTTGGATAATATTGTAAAAACAAAACATAAAATCAAATAAAAAAAAAACAGGCAAAATTGTTAAGGTCGATCGATCCTCATGTGACTTATCAATAATAATGGTTAAAAGTGCAAAAACTGTATTAATTTCCATTCAATATAGTTAAATTCAAACAATAACCATAGAAAATGTGTATGTTGCCACATTTTTAAAGATGTCAGACATAAAAAACGGAAGTATATGTTAACATCAGAAAATCACACATTTT